>NC_079224.1:4921088-4994401 GCF_029633865.1 Lampris incognitus | reverse complement strand
TTATGATGCAGACTATTGTGATGTAGACTATTATGATGTAGACTATTGTGATGTAGACTATTATGATGCAGACTATTGTGATGTAGACTATTGTGATGTACACTATTGTGATGTAGACTATTATGATGCAGACTATTGTGATGTAGACTATTATGATGCAGACTATTGTGATGTAGACTATTATGATGTAGACTATTGTGATGTAGACTATTATGATGCAGACTATTGTGATGTAGACTATTATGATGTAGACTATTGTGATGTAGACTATTATGATGCAGACTATTGTGATGTAGACTATTATGATGTAGACTACTGTATTCACAGTTACCAGTACTTTCTGCACTCCTTTTAAACATACTTTTAGTTCATGCTGGGAAATATGTAAAATATTGTTATCAATGTAAACCTTTCACCAAGCACTGGCTGTTATAAACTATCTGTACTGAGAGTCGGGATGTGATGAAGGCCACATGGATGTGATGAAGACTGTGACGAAGGCTACATGGCTGGGATGAAGGCTACATGGCTGGGATGAAGGCTACATGGCTGGGATGAAGGCTGCATGGCTGGGATGAAGGCTACGTGGCTGGGATGAAGGCTGCATGGCTGGGATGAAGGCTGCATGGCTGGGATGAAGGCTACGTGGCTGGGATGAAGGCTACATGGATGTGATGAAGGCTACATGGCTGGGATGAAGGCTGCATGGCTGGGATGAAGGCTGCATGGCTGGGATGAAGGCTACGTGGCTGGGATGAACGCTATATGGATGTGATGAAGGCTACATGGCTGTGATGAAGGCTACGTGGCTGGGATGAAGGCAACATGACTGATGAAGGCTACATGGCTGGGATGAAGGCTACATGACTGATGAAGGCTACATGGCTGGGATGAAGGCTACATGGCTGGGATGAAGGCTGCATGGCTGGGATGAAGGCTACGTGGCTGGGATGAAGGCTACGTGGCTGGGATGAAGGCTACGTGGCTGGGATGAACGCTATATGGATGTGATGAAGGCTACATGGCTGTGATGAAGGCTACGTGGCTGGGATGAAGGCTACGTGGCTGTGATGAAGACTGGTGAATGCTACATGGCTGTGATGAAGGCTACGTGGCTGTGATGAAGACTGTGATGAAGGCTACATGCCTGGGATGAAGGCAACATGACTGATGAAGGCTACATGGCTGGGATGAAGGCTACATGACTGATGAAGGCTACATGGCTGGGATGAAGGCTACATAACTGATGAAGGCTACATGGCTGGGATGAAGGCTGCATGGCTGGGATGAAGGCTGCATGGCTGGGATGAAGGCCACATGGATGTGATGAAGGCTGCATGGCTGGGATGAAGGCTACGTGGCTGGGATGAAGGCTACGTGGCTGGGATGAAGGCTGTGTGGCTGTGATGAAGACTGGGATGAAGGCTGCATGGCTGGGATGAAGGCTACATGGCTGGGATGAAGGCTGCATGGCTGGGATGAAGGCCACATGGATGTGATGAAGGCTGCATGGCTGGGATGAAGGCTACGTGGCTGGGATGAAGGCTGTGTGGCTGTGATGAAGACTGTGATGAAGGCTACATGGCTGGGATGAAGGCTACGTGGCTGGAATGAAGGCTGCATGGCTGTGATGAAGGCTGAATGACTGTGATTAAGGCTGCATGGCTGCAGCACTGTGGTCATGTGACAGCTGAGGTCATTACCACCATCACCACAATTTTTAATAATTTGTGTTTCCTTTTGGTATTTTTTGCTGGTGCGTGACATGAACGTAAACAATAACACATACAAACACAACAATCATTGTGTAGTTGTGATCACTGTGTTGTAGGGCTGATGGACAAAACACAACTTTTAAGCTTCACAAGCGAGGCGGAGGGACAGGCCACTAAACATGGGCGATTTCTTTTGTGCGTGCGATTATTATTGATTATTATTGATAATCATTGATTGTTTGGGTCGCACTTTAGTTTACGGTACACTGACAAGGTGTAACAACTGTACTTTATGTCAAATTAGACACAAACCAGAAACGATGTTCTTCTTTAGACGGTAACCAAACACTGACAGCCTGACGAGACACCACCGGCTACATTATGCTGTGATTAGTAACCACACAGACGGTCCATTACTCCCAGAATGCACCGCTCACCCACACACGAACTGCACTACCGAGACACTTCTGTCCCTACTGCACACGTCCCTCGTGTCCTGGTGTCCCCCGGAGTCCGGTGGAGTCTGGACGTAGTAGCACATGCTTCCTCCACGCTCTGCTCCCATACCAGTGAAGACATCACAACATGGAAAGCCATGTCCCCGTCCCTCCCCGTCCCTCCCCAGTAACAACATTGAAAGCCATGTCCCCCATCCCTCCCCAGTAACAACATGGAAAGCCATGTCCCCATCCCTCCCCAGTAACAACATGGAAAGCCATGTCCCCGTCCCACCCCAGTAACAACATGTAAGGCCATGTCCCCGTCCCACCCCAGTAACAACATGTAAGGCCATGTCCCCGTCCCTCCCCAGTAACAACATGGAAAGCCATGTCCCCGTCCCACCCCAGTAACAACATGTAAGGCCATGTCCCCGTCCCACCCCAGTAACAACATGTAAGGCCATGTCCCCGTCCCACCCCAGTAACAACATGGAAAGCCATGTCCCCGTCCCTCCCCAGTAACAACATGTAAGGCCATGTCCCCGTCCCACCCCAGTAACAACATGTAAAGCCATGTCCCCGTCCCTCCCCAGTAACAACATGTAAAGCCATGTCCCCGTCCCACCCCAGTAACAACATGTAAAGCCATGTCCCCGTCCCACCCCAGTAACAACATGTAAGGCCATGTCCCCGTCCCACCCCAGTAACAACATGTAAAGCCATGTCCCCGTCCCTCCCCAGTAACAACATGTAAAGCCATGTCCCCGTCCCTCCCCAGTAACATACCAATGAAGACATCACCACATGTCCGGTGTGGGAAGATGGCAGCGCAAATTCACATTTGCGATGGCTGGGAGAGCTGGTGCTGGATCGGCTGGGAGAGCTGGTGCTGGATCGGCTGGGAGAGCTGGCGCTGGATCGGCTGGGAGAGCTGGCACTGGATCGGCTGGGAGAGCTGGCGCTGGATCGGCTGGGAGAGCTGGCGCTGGATCGGCTGGGAGAGCTGGTGCTGGATCGGCTGGGAGAGCTGGCACTGGATCGGCTGGGAGAGCTGGCGCTGGATCGGCTGGGAGAGCTGGCGCTGGATCAGCTGGGAGAGCTGGCGCTGGATCGGCTGGGAGAGCTTGGTCTGTTGTGTCCTGTAGGCCTAAGGACCATGGCCCTAATCCGGAGCTACGCCCGAGGAGGAAACACCGAGGGCGGTGTGACAGAATGCAGAAGCGAGGCGGGCTAAGCTTACTGCTAGCCCAAGCAGACCGACAGTCATCCTGGCTGGCGTCTGTCCTCCTGGACAGTGGTTTTCTGTTTGTTGACTTTAGCTGTATGTGTTAGTTTGGACATATTTGTCTTGTATTTTTTAGTATTTTTGTAGTTTTGGATGTGTTTTTGTCTTTGTGTTGCGCTCCTGTGGGCTGGGGTAAATGATTTTTGGTTCATTTCATGTGTGGAAGTGCCTGAGATGAAGCGACACATAGCCTGATTCTGATGCTGACTCCCCCGTGTGGCGCAGTGCAGCGGCAGCTTGCTAGCAACAGTGGATCTGCTGCTGGACTGGTCTGGTCTGCAGAGTATTTGCAGTGGGAGGTTGGGTAGTGCACTGTCATTCACACTTACTCTACACCACCACAACCTTCTGCAGGCCATGGAGTTGGTCCACTTGAGACATTAGAAGTGCCTTGCTTAAAGGCACATTGAGAACAGTAGCAATGGGAGGAAAGAGCAGTATTTAGTCAGACTCCCTGCCCAGACTCTGCATATATGTAAATCTGTGATCTTTTACAGAAGGCCGGTGTTTCCAAACATTATGCTGCCATTGTTTCAGCACAGGGAGATACATTGTATCCACACAGTTCCTTTTCATGTAGTAGCTGGTGTGAATCCCATGGGGGCAGCTGTAGCTCCATCTGTCTCTCCCTCACTGACACCATGAGGTACCCAGCTGCATGACACACAACCTGCAGGGCGTGTGTGTGTCTGTGTGTGTGTGTGTGTGTGTGTGTGTGTGTGTGTGTGTGTAGTGTTAAGAGGGACATTGTGGGGTAACATTGAGAGGGACATTAAGAGGGACATTGTGGGGTAACATTGAGAGGGACATTAAGAGGGTCATTACGGGGTAAGATTGAGAGGGACATTAAGAGGGACATTGCGGGGTAACATTGAGAGGGACATTAAGAGGGACATTACGGGGTAAGATTGAGAGGGACATTGTGGGGTAACATTGAGAAGGACATTAAGAGGGACATTACGGGGTAAGATTAAGAGGGACATTGCGGGGTAACATTGAGAGGGACATTAAGAGGGACATTACGGGGTAAGATTGAGAGGGACATTGTGGGGTAACATGGAGAGGGACATTAAGAGGGACATTGTGGGGTAACGTTGAGAGGGACATTGTGGGGGTAACATTGAGAGGGACATTAAGAGGGACATTTTGGGGTAACGTTGAGAGGGACATTGTGGGGTAACGCTGAGAGGGACATTGCGGGGTAACATTGAGAGGGACATTAAGAGGGACATTGTGGGGTAACATTGAGAGAGACATTGTGGGGTAACATTGAGAGGGACATTAAGAGGGACATTGTGGGGTAATGTTGAGAGGGACATTGTGGGGTATCATTGAGAGGGACATTAAGAGGGACATTGCGGGTAACGTTGAGAGGGACATTAAGAGGGACATTTTGGGGTAACGTTGAGAGGGACTTTGCGGGGTAACATTGAGAGGGACATTAAGAGGGACATTGTGGGGTAACGTTGAGAGGGACATTAAGAGGGACATTGCGGGGTAACATTGAGAGGGACATTAAGAGGGACATTGCGGGGTAACGTTGAGAGGGACTTTGCGGGGTAACATTGAGAGGGACATTAAGAGGGACATTGTGGGGTAACGTTGAGAGGGACATTGCGGGGTAACATTGAGAGGGACATTAAGAGGGACATTGTGGGGTAACATTGAGAGGGACATTGCGGGGTAACATTGAGAGGGACATTAAGAGGGACATTGTGGGGTAACGTTGAGAGGGACATTGCGGGGTAACATTGAGAGGGACATTAAGAGGGACATTGTGGGGTAACATTGAGAGGGACATTAAGAGGGACATTGTGGGGTAACGTTGAGAGGGACATTGCGGGGGTAACATTGAGAGGGACATTAAGAGGGACATTGTGGGGTAACATTGAGAGGGACATTGCGGGGTAACATTGAGAGGGACATTAAGAGGGACATTGCGGGGTAACGTTGAGAGGGACATTGCGGGGTAACATTGAGAGGGACATTAAGAGGGACATTGTGGGGTAACGTTGAGAGGGACATTGCGGGGTAACATTGAGAGAGACATTGTGGGGTATCATTGAGAAGGACATTAAGAGGGACATTGCGGGGTAACGTTGAGAGGGACATTGTGGGGTATCATTGAGAGGGACATTAAGAGGGACATTGTGGGGTAATGTTAGAGGGACGTTGCGGGGTAACATTGAGAGGGACATTGTGGGGTAACGTTGAGAGGGACATTGTGGGGTAACGTTGAGAGGGACATTGCGGGGTAACATTGAGAGGGACATTGTGGGGTAACATTGAGAGGGACATTGCGGGGTAACATTGAGAGGGACATTGTGGGGTATCATTGAGAGGGACATTAAGAGGGACATTGCGGGGTAACGTTGAGAGGGACATTGCGGGGTAACATTGAGAGGGACATTAAGAGGGACATTGCGGGGTAACATTGAGAGGGACATTGCGGGGTAACATTGAGAGGGACATTGTGGGGTAACGTTGAGAGGGACATTGCGGGGTAACATTGAGAGGGACATTGTGGGGTAACGTTGAGAGGGACATTGCGGGGTAACGTTGAGAGGGACATTGCGGGGTAACGTTGAGAGGGACATTGCGGGGTAACATTGAGAGGGACATTGTGGGGTAACGTTGAGAGGGAAATTGTGGGGTATCATTGAGAGGGACATTGCGGGGTAACATTGAGAGGGACATTGCGGGGTAACATTGAGAGGGACATTGTGGGGTAACGTTGAGAGGGACATTGCGGGGTAACATTGAGAGGGACATTGCGGGGTAACATTGAGAGGGACATTGGCGGGTGAGGGGTTGAAGTGGGGGGGTTCCTCCAGATGGCTGCCCCAATCAGATTAAACAATCCGTCAGCCTTGCTGCCCCCTGGAACAAAGCTGTTCACCATCCCCCTTTGCTAATGTGCAGACATGCAGTGGTGAGGCGGGACGCTAGATGGTGATTGTAATTATCTCACGTCAGATTTAATTAGTGGAAGTCCAGATGCTGCAAATCTCACATTCTATGAAGAAAGCCCCCCCCCCATTCCCCAAACCATGCTGCCCCCCCCCCTCACGCCCAGCACCACCGGCTTACAGGATCTGGATCACATCGCCACTGTCTCTGCAGGGCTCGGTTATGGGAGTGATGTCATTTGTTTGTGAGACGAGAACGGACAGGAGTCACGTCCAGAACATGCGCTGTCCCAGAGGACACGCTCACGATGTGCAGAGCAACGCTGTGTCTCTGAGAACGCTGTTTTAATTTGCAGAAGCAAGTTTGGTTAATTAGTCAAGCATGGCCCCCGAACACCACCAAAAGCCTTCTGCAGTGGGCAGTCTTGTCCATGGGTTGAAAAGTAGAAGGCACAAAAAAGGGTAGAAGGCTCCACTTTAGATGTGACAAAAGCGGCGCAAATATTAAACAAATGTAAGGGGCATCTGGGGGCATCTGAGGGCATCTGGGGGCATGGCCACCCAGGACATTTGGAAAAATGATGCTCACTGGTACATTTCCGCTTCCAGCGTGTGAAGATAGGGAATTCACGTTTGCGGCAGCCTCACCCAGCACCGTCCATGCAGTGTGTCTGTCCACATCTGTGTCTAAGTCTTGTCTTGGTTTGATGGCTGGGAGAGCTGGCGCTGGATTGGCTGTGAGAGCTCAGTCTGCTGCGTCCTGTGGGCCCAGGGACCACGGCCCTGCCCAGAGCTGTGCCCGAAGCCTGCCCCGCTTCCACGGGGCAGGCTAAGCTAACTGCTAGCCCATGCAGACCGGCAGTGAGGGCCGTCTGGCGGCGGCCTCACCTAGCATTGACTGTGTTTTTGGTGTCGTCGGGCGGAGTGCGGGGAGGTGTGTCAAAGGTGTCTGGCCGGGAGAGCTGGCGTTGGATCTGCTGAGGGAGCCCGGTCTGCTGATCGGCTGAGGGAGCCGGTCTACTGCTAGCCCATGCAGACCGGCAGTTCTGACAGTCATCCTGGCTGGTGTTTGTTCCCTTGGACAGCGATATTTTGTTTAGTTTGGATATGTGTGTTAGTTTGGATATGTGTGTTAGTTTGGATGTGTGTGTTAGTTTGGATATGTGTGTTAGCTTGGATATGTGTGTTAGTTTGGATATGTGTGTTAGTTTGGATATGTGTGTTAGTTTGGATATGTGTGTTAGTTTGGATATGTGTGTTAGTTTGGATGTGTGTGTTAGTTTGGATTTGTGTGTTAGTTTAGATATGTGTGTTAGTTTGGATTTGTGTGTTAGTTTGGATATGTGTGTTAGTTTGGATTTGTGTGTTAGTTTAGATATGTGTGTTAGCTTGGATGTGTGTGTTAGTTTGGATATGTGTGTTAGTTTGGATGTGTGTGTTAGTTTGGATATGTGTGTTAGTTTAGATATGTGTGTTAGTGTGGATGTGTCTGTTAGTGTGGATATGTGTGTTAGTTTGGATTTGTGTGTTAGTTTAGATATGTGTGTTAGCTTGGATGTGTGTGTTAGTTTGGATATGTGTGTTAGTTTGGATGTGTGTGTTAGTTTGGATATGTGTGTTAGTTTAGATATGTGTGTTAGTGTGGATGTGTCTGTTAGTGTGGATATGTGTGTTAGTTTGGATGTGTGTGTTAGTTTGGATATGTGTGTTAGTGTGGATATGTGTGTTAGTTTGGATTTGTGTGTTAGTTTGGATGTGTGTGTTAGTTTGGATATGTGTGTTAGTTTAGATATGTGTGTTAGTGTGGATGTGTGTGTTAGTTTGGATATGTGTGTTAGTTTGGATATGTGTGTTAGTTTGGATATGTGTGTTAGTTTGGATGTGTGTGTTAGTTTGGATATGTGTGTTAGCTTGGATATGTGTGTTAGTTTGGATGTGTGTGTTAGTTTGGATATGTGTGTTAGCTTGGATATGTGTGTTAGTTTGGATGTGTGTGTTAGTTTGGATTTGTGTGTTAGCTTGGATATGTGTGTTAGTTTGGATGTGTGTGTTAGTTTGGATTTGTGTGTTAGCTTGGATATGTGTGTTAGTTTGGATGTGTGTGTTAGTTTGGATTTGTGTGTTAGCTTGGATATGTGTGTTAGTTTGGATGTGTGTGTTAGTTTGGATTTGTGTGTTAGTTTGGATGTGTGTGTTAGTTTGGATATGTGTTAGCTTGGATATGTGTGTTAGTTTGGATATGTGTGTTAGTTTGGATGTGTGTGTTAGTTTGGATATGTGTGTTAGTTTGGATATGTGTGTTAGTTTGGATATGTGTGTTAGTTTGGATATGTGTGTTAGTTTGGATTTGTGTGCTAGTTTGGATGTGTGTGTTAGTTTGGATATGTGTGTTAGTTTGGATGTGTGTGTTAGTTTGGATATGTGTGTTAGTTTGGATATGTGTGTTAGTTTGGATTTGTGTGTTAGCTTGGATATGTGTGTTAGTTTGGATATGTGTGTTAGTTTGGATATGTGTGTTAGTTTGGATGTGTGTGTTAGTTTGGATATGTGTGTTAGTTTGGATGTGTGTGTTAGTTTGGATATGTGTGTTAGTTTGGATATGTGTGTTAGTTTGGATTTGTGTCCTCTTGAAGTTCTCTGCTTATCCTAAGCAGGGTTGCGGGACACTGGAGCCTATCCCAGCAGTCACTGGGCGCAAGGCGGGGAAACACCCTGGACAGGTCACCAGTCCATCTCAGGGCCGACACATTCACACTTTAGTAGATTTTAAGGGTGAATTTTTAAAATGTTTATCCTCAACTATATCTTTTACTTTAATTAAGTATTTTTTGCTTTGTGTACTTAAGTAGGTTAACTGAGGAAAGTGAAAGTTGTAGTGTGACCTACCTCCCCAAATGTACCTCTTTGAACGGCACTTTCTCAGACTTGTATCCATCCCAGTGATATGAATCGATATCTGAATAATTTCACACATGTGGGCTTACGTATGGCTTCTGGACAACCTCATAGGAGCCACCCACATTGCAGCAGGGTGGCCATGTGGCTTCTTTGTAGTCCTCTGCAGAATGCTGCCTGGCTTTGTAACATATCTGCATGGCTAACACAATTTTTATGTCTTTTCTGTGTGATTTTGGTTGTGGTTATTTGTCTTGCAGTAGTATTTTTTTTGCACTGTGTTAACAAATAGTTAAGAAATAGTTCAAAATGTCAGCAAGATAATTCATCAATATATTTTTTTTCAATTAACTATATACCAACCAACACATCTCTTTTTGAAGCATTCCGTCACTGATGGCCGACGTGTATTGCTTAATTTTTGGTGAAAAGTCCTCTCTTGAATCTGTGTTGACATCCTCAACCATTTAAACATTTCCAACCACACAAATGAAGTAGCACACAGCAATACAGTTAAAAATCCATTTTATTTATGATAGATTATGATACATAGAAGTGATTAGCACTGTCGCCTCACAGCAAGAACGCCCTGGGTTTGAACCCTGGGGTTGTCCAATGTTGGAGGTCATCCCAGGTCGTCCTCTGTATGGAGTTTGCATTTTCTCCCTGTGTCTGTGGTGGGGTTTCTCCGGGTGCTCCGGTTTCCCCCACCATCAGAAAGAAATGCATGTTAGGGTTAGTACTCCTGTCTGTGCCCCTGAGCAAGGCATGGCAAGACGAACTGGAGTCGGTCCCCGGGTGCTGCACGGCGGCTGCCCACTGCTGCTAGCTACACAGCTAGGATGGGGTAAATGCAGAGAGGAATTTCCCTGAGGGGATTAATAAAGTATATGAAAATCAAATCTAATAAAGTATCCAGTGGAGTTTTTGACTACCAGTGAAGCTACAGAACACAGTAACGCTGTGAGCCGACTCTTCCCTCCACAAGGCCTCGGTGACAGTAAGCCGTCTGAACTCATGGACAGGATGCTGGATCTCCTGGGAAAGCACAAGCCCGACTTCCTCTTCGTCTGTTTCTGCAACAGCAGCCTTCTCAGGTACGGGTTGCTTGGGCCAACACCTCCATCACTGACTGCCATGCTCTGGCCAAGGAGGCTGATACATTTTTCCTGGCTGGTCGACACCATTGTGCAGCCGCATTTTTTTCCTGCCCAAACATTTTCACCACTGCCGGTAGACACAACTGTCATTGCCACAGCAGCTCCTCCTCCCACGCAAAGTTTGGACCCAAGACCAAGTGGTGCCAATCTCCATGCGGCTTTAAGTGTGGTGGGAAATGCCAGAGCTGGTGCTCAGTAGTGGCCATGTGTGTCAGCTGAACTGGCAGGCTGCTTTTCATCCAGGACACCATCTTGTGGTTCCTATGCGACACGGGTGCACAGACGAGCATTCTGCCTGCGTCAAGAGTAGCCATCCTCTCTTACGGATATGCCCCCCCCCCATTGAAGCCCCATGGCAGCCCCATCCGCACTTATGGCACTAGGTACGTGTAGCTATGTTTCGGAGGACAGTGGTTCGGTTGAGACTTTGTCAAGGCTAAAGTGGCCGTCCCCTCCTTGGCATGGATTTCCTGTGGGCCTATGGACTGCTGGTGGATGTCAAAAACCGCTGCTTGATCGATGCTGTCAGCTTCTGTTGGTATGCATGCACTCTCAGCAGAATGGACTCCATCACACTGTCTAGCATGCTGTCCGCTGCAGACGAGTTTCACCGGGCTGAGTTTCCGGTCCTCACACAACCCACCTTCTCATCATCCCCTTCCAAGTATAGAATGGAGCACCACATCGCCACCACTGGCCCACTGGCCTATGCTCGGGCTCGGTGCCTCAACCCCGCCGAGCTCACCACAGCCGGGGAGGAGTTTGAGAATATGGAGTGTCTCAGCAACATTTGCCACTCCAGCAGCCCGTGAGCTTCACCCCTCCACATCATCCCGAAGCCTGGTGGTAGGTGGCGCTTGTGTGGCGATTACCGCTAACTCAACAGTGCAACGACACCAGACCACTACCCAGTCCCACACATCCAGGACTTTTCCGCCCATCTGGCTGGAAAAGTCATATTTTCCAAAGTGGACCTTGTCCATGGATACTATCAGGTGTCCGTCCATCCGCTGGATGTCCCCAAAATGGCGGTGATCACCCCATTGGGACTGTTTGAGTCCCTGTGCATGCCATTCGGCCTCAAGAACACTGCACAGACATTCCAGCCCCTCATGGATTCGGTTCTATGGGACCTGCCTTTCATCCTTGTCTATCTAGATGACATCCTCATCGCCAACACCTCCAAAGCAGAACACCTGTCTCACCTCTGGATGCTTTTCGAGTGGCTCAGCCAGCACGGGCTGATCATCAACCCAGCCAAGTGCCAGTTCGGGCTGATCACAATCGACTTCCTTGGACACCGAATCACCAAAGACGGGGCAGTACCTCTCCCGTCAAAGGTGAACACCGTTGTGAACTTCCCGCGACCACTCACATTCAAGTCCCTGCAGGAGTTCCTCGGCATGGTGAACTTTTACCACTGCTTTACCCCCCGAGCTGCTTAACTCATGAAACCCCTGTATGAGGCCCTGAAAGGCAAGGCCACCAAACACACTGTGGACAGGTCCGCAGAGAGGGACAAGGCGTCTGTGGATGCTAAGACTACTCTAACTGATGCAACAATGCTGGCACACCTGTCACCCAAGGCTTTGATCCCATTACCATGGGCACTTCAGCTTATGCGGTTGATGCAGTGCGTGAACAGTGGGGGAACAGTGCTTGGCAGCCGCTCACTTTCTTCAAGCAACAGTTACGCCCCAGCAAACGAAAGTACAGCACCTTTGATCGGGAGCACCTCGCCATTCGACACTTTCGTTTCCTGCTGGAGGCCTGCCAGTTCATGGCATTTGTGGACCACAAACCACTGACGTTCGCCATGGCCAAGGTGGCTGAGTTGTGGTCCTCCTGCTAGCAGCAACAGCTCTCCTACATTCACCACGGATATACAGTGTGTTGCTAGCAAAACCAACCTTGTCGCTGACTGCCTCTCCTGGGCCATTACGGGGCCCATCCACTTGGGACTTGACTATGCCTGCATGGCAGCTGACCAGGCCACCGACCCGGACGTGCAGGCTTTCAGGACGGCTGTCACAGGGCTGCAGTTAGAGGAGGTGGCTTTCAACGACGCTGGTACCACACTCCTGTGTAACGTCTCCACCGGTCAGCCTCGGCCCATCATTTCCACCGGATGGAGGTGGCGTGTTTTCGATGCTGTCCATGGCCTCTCCCACCTGGGCAAAAAGCCATTTCAAAGTCTGGTGGTGGCCAAGTTCATTTGTCACGGGCTCAAAAAAGACGTGAGACTGGGCTGACACCTGCATGGAGTGCCAGCATTCTTAAGTGTCCCACCACACCAAAGCCCCCCTGGCGCAGTTCTCGGTGCCCAAAAAAAGGTTCGACCACGTACACATGGACCTAGTGTTCCCCCTGCCTCCCACCCATGGTTTTACCTACCTCCTCACACTGGTGGACAGGAGTACTCGATGGCCGGAAGCCGTCCCACTGTCGTCCACGATTTCCATGGAGTTAGCCCGGCTATTCATCGGGACCTGGGTCGCCTGGTTCGGCACCCCATCTGACATGTCTTCTGACTGGGGCTCACAGTTTACATCTGAGCTCTGGAACACAGTCGCAGGGAGCCTAGGGGTGAAGCTCCACCACACCACCGTGTACAACCTGTAGGCCAACGGGTTGTGTGAGCAGTTTCATCGCTCTACGAAGGATGCTGTTCGGGCCAGCCTCAAGGACAGCAGCCGGGTCGACATGCTCCCGTAGGTCATGCTGGGCCTCAGGACCGCCCCTAAGGAGGACCTCCAGTCCCTGTCTGCTGAACTGGTTTACGCCCAGCTGCAGTGGGTCCCAGGGGATGTTGTCCCCAACACCACAGCTCCCTGGTCTGCAGCCCACCAGTGGACCACACTTCTGCACAAGTGGAGAGTTTTCGCTCCGGTCCCCATTTCACAACACGGCCTGCCACAGTCTCACCTCCCTACAAGTCTGCAGTTGGCCGAACACGTTTTCCTCCGCCACGACGCCCACCCTGGTCCAATGCAGCCTCCCTATGATGGCCCATTTCACATCCTGGAGCCCGGGAACAAACGCTTTTTTTATATTTCTCTATTTCAAACGTTGGAAAAAATTAAAATGTATAAAAAAAGAAAACAAAAGAGAAAAAAACCAAAACAAGCAAACAAAATTATCATCAAACCTTTGTTTTAAATCTCGGCAGTTGGAAAAGGAGGAGGCAGAAGTCGAAAAAAACTTCTCTAGTCCTACCCCCTTTCACTATTTTAGGATTTCAACAGTGAACTGTGTGATTGAAATGAAAACTCAGTCATCTCCCAGCAGTGACCATGACGTCTATCTAGTAAACCACACAAAGGTCCTTCATCCAACACAACAAGAACACAGCAAGTGCAGAGCAACACCAGAACAACTCAAGAACAACTCGCACAACATGTCCCAGCTCCATCCCATATCTGCCCACCATATTGTTTTTAAAGAGTCTTTTACATGTGATTATTGATTCACATGTTTTCATTTCATCACTGCTGTTGTTCCATATCTTGACACCTTTGGTTGTGACTCAGTGATATTTTGCATTTGTCCTTACTGGGTTGTGTTTAAACGTACATGTTCCTCTCAGGTCATAATTACTCTCCCTCAACTGGAGCAGCCCCTGGATACTGCTGGGTACTTCATGATTTAACACTTTGTACATGATCTGAGCAGTTTTAAAGTCCACCAGATCTTTTTATGTTTCCATATTTCCCATTCAATCGACTTGACTGCTGCAAAAGTCGTATAATGACATGAAAAACTGCTTTTTCTGTCCACGTGTGCGTGTAGCATCAAAAAGGCATGTATGTTAGGGTTAATGCTCCTGCCTTTGGCCCTGACCAAGGCAACGGGAAGAAGACATGGAGTTGGTCTCCGGATGCGGCACCGCAGCTGCCCTCTGCTCCTGTACAATAGGATTGGATTAGATGCAGAGAACAAATTCATTGTTCTAATCCTTTTTGTGCACATCATGACTGTATGGTCAAGGACCTCTCATGTTTGTTGTGATTCGCAACCTTTGAAAAACCTATTAGCTGGTTTTTGCCTAAGTCCAAGCACTGCAGAAGGGGAGACCCACAGACAGTGCCTCCATATTTCCCCTTCTCCTGGTAGGCAAAAAAGGGGCTAGTTTGTCACCAAGTACGAGCACTGGAGAAGGGGAGATATACCTGGCAGCGATATGCATGCCACTGAGTAAACTCTTCCAGTTTGTATTGTGTTTTTAATCGACTGGCGTTTGAGCCCTCAGTCACCATATTGGTCTGTGTCTCTGCCAGCGAACCCCAGCAGAGCTGTGCTGGGGGCTTGGTGGTCCCTCACCACTAAGATGGGCTTTAAAGGCTTGGCACCGGGGCACCCAGGTAGCGTAGCAGTCTATTCTATTGCCTACTAACATGGGTATCTCGGTTCAAACCCCCATGTTGCCTCCGACTTGGTCGGGAGTTCCTAGCCAGGTGTGGGTATGGGTCCAGGTCACTGCACTAGCGCCTACTCTGGTTGCCCAGGGTGCCTGTTCGAGGGGTAGGGGGAAATAGCATGATACCAAGCACTACGTCCCCCTGGTGAAACTCCTCACTGTCAGGTGAAAAGAAGCAGCTGGTGACTCCACATGTATGGGAGGAGACATGTGGTAGTCTGCAGCCCTCCCCGGATCAGCAGAGGGGGCGGGGCAGTGACCGGCATGGCTCGGAAGAGTGGGGTAATTGGCCAAGTACAATTGGGGAAAAGGGGGGGGGGGACTTGCCGCCTCCTATGAAACAAGCCAAGTACTGTTATTCCTTCTGTTGCTATTCTTAACTGGTTAAATTAGCCATGTCAAGTCAAGTCAATTTTATTTGTATAGCCCAATATCACAAATTACAAATTTGTCTCAAGGGGCTTTTACAGCAGTACAAGTTCCTGTCCTTAGTCCCTTGCACCGGATAAGGTACATGTATCCAGCAAATATAACACATCTTCATAGACAGTTCAACTGCAAAAGGCAGTACTATGGCAGTACTGTGTATGTCAACAGTTTGGTGGTACTTTACTTCTGGATTTCTTCCAAGCTGTCTATTCCATGCATACAAGACTACGCTGCCTTCAAGCATATGTTCCCATGTGTCGGACTGCCGGTAAAAGGAATTTGATGTGGCACTGTCACAACTAGTGAAGAGCTCTACATCTGTACATGTTAGCTGCTGATGTAGCTGATAAAGACAACGAATCTGACGATGCTACAGTTCACAGCTTGAAGACCCATTCCTTATTAAAAAAAATGTAAAAAGAAGTGTGGGCACAGAATTGTTAATAATGGTGATAAGCCATTTATTGAGTGTGGAAAGTTGAAATTGTAATTATTCACATTATATTTTTATGATGCCATAAATCACATGGAAAACCACTTGGAAGTAAGAAAAAGGAGAATGAATTTGAAAGAGGTTTAATGCAGTCATGAACTCCCCCGATGAATTCATGTGTATGTATTTCATATGAGCATGTAGCAAGAAAGGAAAACACTTAAAATTAGCAACACAGTTTTATAATGTCAAACTGTGGTGCGTATTTGCGTAAAATATCACTTTGTATGAAATCTACTCATTCTTCATGATCTTTGCCACCTTTATCCTTTTAAAATCTAGACAAAACCGTTTTACAGACAGTTTAAATGGGGCTGCATTATTTATTAATCTATTTGTTTTTATCAATAAAAATTATTTAGTCTATAAAACATCAAAAATAATACCGAATGACCATCACAAGTGCATAGCACCTAAAGTAATGTATTTCTGCCTGTATGTTGTAGGGATGTCTCTCCATTAGCAGCCACATTACTGAGCAGTCGACTGTACCTCTGAAACGTCACCCAGACTGTTTGTCAGTGATGTCTGGGGTGGACTTCCATGAATGTGAAGACGCTTCCTTTGAAATAGGCAGCATTGTATATGAAAATGTGAATAACGATTCCACATACAGCTGTTGTAACAATAGCCACCGCATGCCTTACATATAAAAATGGTGATTCAGATTGTCCACCAGTGACGGCTCTGGGGACACTTCTCCATACAGTGTGGGTGGTGTTTCAGAGCCACACAGAGGACTGCTCAGTACTGTGGATGATAATGGAGTGTTATCCCTACAACCTGTAGTGTTTTATCCCTACAACCTGTGGTGTTTGATCCCTACAATGTGTAGTGTTATCCCTACAACCTGCAGTGTTGTGTATCCTACAACCTGTAGTGTTGTCCCTACAACCTGTAGTGTTTTATCCCTACAACCTGTAGTTTTGTCCCTACAACCTGTAGTGTTTTATCCCTACAACCTGTAGTGTTTTATCCCTACAACCTGTAGTGTTGTATCCCTACAACCTGTAGTGTTTTATCCCTACAACCTGTAGTGTTGCATCCCTACAACCTGTAGTGTTGCATCCCTACAACCTGTAGTGTTTTATCCCTACAACCTGTAGTGTTTTATCCCTACAACCTGTAGTGTTGCATCCCTACAACCTGTAGTGTTTTATCCCTAGAACCTGTAGTTTCGTCCCTACAACCTGTAGTGTTGTATCCCTAGAACCTGTAGTGTTGTATCCCTACAACCTGTAGTTTTGTCCCTACAACCTGTAGTGTTGTATCCCTACAACCTGTAGTGTTTTATCCCTACAACCTGTAGTGTTGTATCCCTACAACCTGTAGTGTTGTATCCCTACAACCTGTAGTGTTTTATCCCTACAACCTGTAGTGTTTTATCCCTACAACCTGTAGTGTTGTATCCCTACAACCTGTAGTGTTTTATCCCTACAACCTGTAGTGTTGCATCCCTACAACCTGTAGTGTTGCATCCCTACAACCTGTAGTGTTTTATCCCTACAACCTGTAGTGTTTTATCCCTACAACCTGTAGTGTTGCATCCCTACAACCTGTAGTGTTTTATCCCTAGAACCTGTAGTTTCGTCCCTACAACCTGTAGTGTTGTATCCCTAGAACCTGTAGTGTTGTATCCCTACAACCTGTAGTTTTGTCCCTACAACCTGTAGTGTTGTATCCCTACAATGTGTAGTGTTATCCCTACAACCTGCAGTGTTGTGTATCCTACAACCTGTAGTGTTGTCCCTACAACCTGTACTGTTGTCCCTACAACCTGTACTGTTGTATCCTACAACCTGTAGTGGTGTCCCTACAACCTGTAGTTTTGTCCCTACAAACTGTACTGTTGTATCCCTACAACCTGTAGTGTTGTATCCCTACAATGTGTAGTGTTATCCCTACAACCTGCAGTGTTGTCCCTACAACCTGTTGTGTTGTATCCTGCAACCTGCAGTTTTGTCCCTACAACCTGTAATGTTATTCCTACAACCTGTAGTGTGTTATCCCTACAAGCTATTGTGTTGTATCCTGCATCCTGTAGTGTTATCCCTACAACCTGTAGTGTTATCCCTACAACCTGTCGTGTTGTATCCTGCAACCTGTGGTTTTGTCCCTACAACCTGTAACGTTGTATCCTACAACCTGTAGTGTTATCCTTACAACCTGTAGTGTTATCCTTACAACCTGTAGTGTTGTATCCTACAACCTGTAGTGTTATCCTTACAACCTGTAGTGTTATCCTTACAACCTGTAACGTTGTATCCTACAACCTGTAGTGTTATCCTTACAACCTGTAGTGTTATCCTAACAACCTGTGGTGTTGTATCCTACAACCTGTAGTTTTGTTCCTACAACCTGTAGTGTTATCCTTAGAACCTGTGGTGTTGTATCCTACAATCTGTGGTGTTATCCCTACAACATGTAGTGTTATCCCTACAACCTGTCGTGTTGCACCCTACAACCTGTAGTTTTGTCCCTACAAGCTGTAGTGTTGTGTATTCTACAGTCTGTACTGTTGTATCCCTACAACCTGTAGTGTTGTCTGTACAACCTGTAGTGTGTTATCCCTACAACCTGTAGTGTGTTGTCCCTACAACCTGTACTGTTGTATCCTACAATCTGTGGTGTTATCCCTACAACATGTAGTGTTATCCCTACAAGCTGTCGTGTTGTATCCTACAACTTGTAATGTTGTATCCCTACAACCTGTAGTGTTGTACCCTACGACCTTTAGTTTGTCCCTACAACTTGTAGTGTTGTATCCCTACAACCTGTAGCATTGTATCCTACAACGTGTAGTGTTGAAAATTCAGACTGATTCCTTTTAGAATTGTTTGCTAATCTGACCAGCAGCAAAAACAAAAAAACAAAACAAAGAAAACCCTTCAGTGATAATTTCATTATGGAGAAACGGCGATAAATGACTAAAACAATTAATCCATTGCCAAAATTATAATTGACTAATCTGTTGTTTACAGTGTCAACACTGTAAACCTGCAGCAGACCAACAAATTATCATCAGTGTCAACACTATAAACCTGCTCCAGACCAACAAATTATCATCAGTGTCAACACTATAAACCTGCACCAGACCAACAAATTATCATCAGTGTCAACACTATAAACCTGCACCAGACCAACAAATTATCATCAGTGTCAACACTGTAAACCTGCAGCAGACCAACAAATTATCATCAGTGTCAACACTATAAACCTGCTCCAGACCAACAAATTATCATCAGTGTCAACACTATAAACCTGCACCAGACCAACAAATTATCATCAGTGTCAACACTATGAACCTGCACCAGACCAACAAATTATCATCAGTGTCAACACTATAAACCTTCACCAGACCAACAAATTATCATCAGTGTCAACACTATAAACCTGCACCAGACCAACAAATTATCATCAGTGTCAACACTGTAAACCTGCAGCAGACCAACAAATTATCATCAGTGTCAACACTATAAACCTGCTCCAGACCAACAAATTATCATCAGTGTCAACACTATAAACCTGCACCAGACCAACAAATTATCATCAGTGTCAACACTATGAACCTGCACCAGACCAACAAATTATCATCAGTGTCAACACTATAAACCTTCACCAGACCAACAAATTATCATCCGTGTCAACACTGTAAACCTGCAGCAGACCAACAAATTATCATCAGTGTCAGCACTATAAACCTGCACCAGACCAACAAATTTTCAAAGGCCAGATCGGGTCATTGTTAATATCCAGATAATGCAGATATCACTTTAGTTCATGTTTATCTTGATTCTTTTAGTTATAATACTTAATCCTTTGTGTGCTGTATTTCACACTTTGTGATTGAATGTGGCTTTGTAACACCCCACCCCGACCTTTACAAAGACACACTCACTCACACACACACACACACACACACACACACACACACACACACACACACACACACACACACACACACACACACACACACACACACACACACAAGGAGTAGCTTTCTAACGCTGGATCCAGCATTAGAAAGCAACTCATTAGAACTGAGACTTAGGGACAAGGGTCATACAGACAAACTGTGACTTTGGGTCAGGGGTCGTACAGACAAACTGTGACTTCGGGTCAGGGGTGGTACAGATAAGTGGTAATCAATGCATGTGGTAAATGACTGGTATTACATAAGCCACATTTGTTCAACATCTGCAGTGCAGTGGCTGTAGGGCAGTAGGGCTGCTGGAACCATGTGCTTCTCAGAATGCTGCTTTTGTTCAGACTGTTTTCTTTGTGCATCTCATCTTGCAATCCAGAAGTGATTTAGCAGTTCAGCCTACATTTTAGCAGTGTTTATACGGGACATTTCCCAGGTTGAACTTCTGATAAAAAATTGAAAGCCGTCGTAATTCAACGGTGGGTCAGATTTACTCTGGTGTTCATGAATATTCTAAACGTTTATGCAGCTGTTGCAGCGCACCTGTACGACACAAGTGTTTGACAACTTCACATCTCAGGGGGTCATTCAGTTGAAACAGAAGCATACATGCCATTGTATCAACAGCACCTTTCCCACCAGCAAACAAGGAAAGACACGGGGGAGTTGTAGCTGTCGATGCTGTAGTATCTGTTGGGGGCGGCACTGTTGCCTCCCAGCAAGAAGGTTCTGCGTTCAAACCCCAGGCCCTCCCAGGCCCTTTGTATGTGGAGTTTGCATGTTCTCCCCGTGTCTGCTTGGTTTTCCTCCCACCATCAAAAAGACCTGCATTTTAGGGTTAATACTGCTGCCTGTGCCCCTGAGCAAGGCGACAGAAAGAAGAGCTGGAGGTGGTCCCCGGGTGCTGCAGCTGCCCACCGCTCCTATACAACAGGGTGATGGGTTACATGCAGAGAACACATTCATTGTAACCTGTACAATGACAAAATAAAGTGGCTAAAAAAAATAATAAATTAAAAAAGGAAATCTATGCCTGTGGTCTGCCATATCTGCTGAGCCAAAATTACTTTTTTCTTCATCATTTTATTATTTTTTTTACAATAATTAGTCACAAAGTTTATGCCCTGGATATGCCAGGATTGTAGCTTTGAGAGCACGTGTTCCAGAGTAGAAACATCATGAATCACTACACCAACAAAACAACTGCTAGTGGTGGGGGTTGTAAAGATATTATTGTTGATAAATCATAAGACATTTTACATTATTTCAATATCCCGATTTATGTTTACATATGCAAACATGCCATGTTAAAGATGCAGGTGATGTTCATCAGATTGAAGTGTTTGGTCATGTAAAATATAACGTCAAATGAGACTCCTTCAAATATGTTTGACCTCATTTTGTGAGAAGTTTGAGGTAATGGATTGTCATCATCATTAATTTAATTCCACCCAGATACAGTGCCACTGAAATATGATGGGCCTAGATGATAAGAAGAACTTATTGCCCAGGGGCTTGTGACAGGTGTGTCCTTTAACATGGATTTGATTTTAAACTACTCTTACAGCTAAAGTGTCTGTTTCAGATTTACGAAGGTTAGATCTGATAATTGCTGTTTTTCATAATTTTAGCGAGTTATGATGGTCTAGGCTTTCCAGTGGGCTGGGTAAACAATATGGATAAGTAAATTCAGTGGCCACACAGCATCAGCACTGACACGTTTTGGCTGGTGACTGTGGTGTCGTATGATGGTTCCTGCAATGACACTGCCACTGGATTTTACATCACGCTGAACTGTCTGATTCCCACAGCATGCACATGTCAGGGTCTGTTATAAAACGTGGCCACATCCGTGACCTCGCCTTGTCCTCGGGGCAGTCCGTTAACAAGGTGAATATGGTAGATTTTCTTTTTGACTACAAATGTGTTTTATCTGGATCCACCTTAATGAGACTCCCTCTGTCCAAATGTGCACCTACCACCTGATCTCATTACTGAACAGTGTGTTGATAGATTCTAGGTAGGGCAGGGCGTCCGGGTGGCGTGGCGGTCTATTCCGTTGCTTACCAACACGGGGATCGCCGGTTCGAATCCCCGTGTTGCCGCCGGCTTGGTCGGGTGTTCTACAGACACAGTTGGCCGTGTCTGCGGGTGGGAAGCTGGGTGTGGGTATGTGTCTTGATGGCCGCACGAGCGCCTCCTCTGGTGGGTCGGGGTTCCGGGGGGGGGGGAATAGCATGAGTCTCCCACGCGCTGCGTCCCCCTGATGATACTCCTCACTGTCAGGTGCAGAGAAGCGGCCGGTGACTCCACATGTATGGGAGGAGGCATGTGGTAGTCTGCAGCCCTCCCCGGATCAGCAGAGGGGGTGGAACAGAAGAAGAGTGGGGTAATTGGCCGGATACAATGGGGGGGGGATACCAAAAAGATAAAAAAAAATTCTGGGCTGGGCGATAATATAATAATGAAACCTATATATTGTCTCTCAGTGATATTACACTGGGATGAAATTATGCTGTTGTTACAAAATATCATTTTGTTTACTAAATTAACAAGGAGCAGAAATGCAAGTTTATTATAAATATGAATTAATTAGATTATTTATTTAAATTATTTATTAATTTGATTTTACTAAATTAACCAACTCCTCCCCCAGGAGGAGCTGGAGGGCGTTGCTGGGGAGAGGGACGTCTGGAGTGCCCTACTTAGCTTGCTGCCACCGCGACCCCACCCCGGACAAGCTGCTGATGAGATGAGACAAGGACGAGAACGTTCCTAACACAGTGAGGTGCGACAGATTTCACAGAATATTGTTTGAAACTGGTTTTGGTTTGATATGATACTTGACGTTATTGAACAGCTCTCTGTGAGAACTCTCTGTTTGATTCTTAAAGAGTCATTCATTTAATTCAACTGAGTAGTTTTTTATTGTCTTAATGCTTTGTCCAGCACTTTGAGATTGTCTCTGGCGATGGAAGGTGCTACACAAATAAATGTATTATTATTATTATTATTATTAATAATAATAATAGTAATAATAATAAATATGATATTTTTGCATACATAAGAATATATTGTGATGCTATTGATATCATATGAATTTCATGTCATTATCATGATAATAATTTCAGTATCTGCTGGCACCAGTCTAAACCAGTCTAAACTAGTCTAAACCAGTCTGAACCAACTAGTCTGAACCATTCTGAACCAGTCTGAGCTTTTGGTGTGTTTGTCAAGTGTCATGAAACCCAGAATAGTTAGTTAACAGTCAGCACAATAGTCAGGCTTTGGCTACTTTTTATGTTTGCTTTTCTTAATTAATTTTTACAGAGATTACACTAAAGCTGCAGTATGTGTGACTCTGCAGGGGATAAGATGAGAATAAAAGTAGCAGTATGTGTGACTCTGCAGGGGTTAAGATGAGAACAAAAGTTGCAGTATGTGTGACTCTGCAGTGGTTAGATGAGAATAAAAGTTGCAGTATGTGTGACTCTGCAGTGGTTAGATGAGAATAAAAGTTGCAGTATGTGTGACTCTGCAGGGGTTAAGATGAGAATAAAAGTTGCAGTATGTATAACTCTGCAGGGGTTAGATGAGAATAAAAGTTGCAGTATGTGTGACTCTGCAGTGGTTAGATGAGAATAAAAGTTGCAGTATGTGTGACTCTGCAGGGGTTAAGATGAGAATAAAAGCTGCAGTATGTGTAACTCTGCAGGGGTTAAGATGAGAATAAAAGTTGCAGTATGTGTGACTCTGCAGGGGATAAGATGAGAATAAAAGTTGCAGTATGTGTAACTTTGCAGGGGTTAAAATGAGGATAAAAGCTGCAGTATGTGTGACTCTGCAGGGGTTAAGATGAGAATAAAAGTTGCAGTATGTGTGACTCTGCAGGGGTTAAGATGAGAATAAAAGTTGCAGTATGTGTGAATCTGCAGGGGTTAAGATGAGAATAAAAGCTGCAGTATGTGTAACTCTGCAGGGGTTAAGATGAGAATAAAAGCTGCAGTATGTGTGACTCTGCAGGGGTTAGATGAGAATAAAAGTTGCAGTATGTGTGACTCTGCAGGGGTTAAGATGAGGATAAAAGTTGCAGTATGTGTGACTCTGCAGGGGTTAAGATGAGAATAAAAGTTGCAGTATGTGTGACTCTGCAGGGGTTAGATGAGAATAAAAGCTGCAGTATGTGTGACTCTGCAGGGGTTAAGATGAGAATAAAAGTTGCAGTATGTGTGACTCTGCAGGGGTTAGATGAGAATAAAAGCTGCAGTATGTGTGACTCTGCAGGGGTTAGATGAGAATAAAAGTTGCAGTATGTGTAACTCTGCAGGGGTTAAGATGAGGATAAAAGTTGCAGTATTTGTAACTCTGCAGGGGTTAAGATGAGAATAAAAGTTGCAGTATGTGTAACTCTGCAGGGGTTAAGATGAGAATAAAAGTTGCAGTATGTGTGACTGCAGGGGTTAAGATGAGAATAAAAGTTGCAGTATGTGTAACTCTGCAGGGGTTAGATGAGATTAAAAGTTGCAGTATGTGTGACTCTGCAGGGGTTAGATGAGAATAAAAGCTACAGTATGTGTGACTCTGCAGGGGTTAAGATGAGAATAAAAGTTGCAGTATGTGCAACTCTGCAGGGGTTAGATGAGAATAAAAGCTGCAGTATGTGTGACTCTGCAGGGGTTAAGATGAGAATAAAAGCTGCAGTATGTGTAACTCTGCAGGGCTTAAAATGAGAATAAAAGTTTCAGTATGTGTAACTCTGCAGGGGTTAAGATGAGAATAAAAGCTGCAGTATGTGTCACTCTGCAGGGGTTAAGATGAGAATAAAAGTTGCAGTATGTGTGACTCTGCAGGGCTTAAAATGAGAATAAAAGTTTCAGTATGTGTAACTCTGCAGGGGTTAAGATGAGGATAAAAGTTGCAGTATGTGTAACTCTGCAGGGCTTAAAATGAGAATAAAAGTTTCAGTATGTGTAACTCTGCAGGGGTTAAGATGAGAATAAAAGCTGCAGTATGTGTGACTCTGCAGGGGTTAAGATGAGAATAAAAGTTGCAGTATGTGTGACTCTGCAGTGGTTAGATGAGAATAAAAGCTGCAGTATGTGTGACTCTGCAGGGGTTAAGATGAGGATAAAAGTTGCAGTATGTGTGACTCTGCAGGGGTTAAGATGAGAATAAAAGTTGCAGTATGTGTAACTCTGCAGGGGTTAAGATGAGAATAAAAGTTGCAGTATGTGTGACTGCAGGGGTTAAGATGAGAATAAAAGTTGCAGTATGTGTGACTCTGCAGGGGATAAGATGAGAATAAAAGTTGCAGTATGTGTGACTCTGCAGTGGTTAAGATGAGAATAAAAGTTGCAGTATGTGTGACTCTGCAGGGGTTAAGATGAGGATAAAAGTTGCAGTATGTGTGACTCTGCAGGGGTTAAGATGAGAATAAAAGTTGCAGTATGTGTAACTCTGCAGGGGTGAAGATGAGAATAAAAGCTGCAGTATGTGTGACTGCAGGGGTTAGATGAGAATAAAAGTTGCAGTATGTGTAACTCTGCAGGGGATAAGATGAGAATAAAAGTTGCAGTATGTGTGACTCTGCAGGGGTTAAGATGAGAATAAAAGTTGCAGTATTTGTAACTCTGCAGGGGTTAAGATGAGAATAAAAGTTGCAGTATGTGTAACTCTGCAGGGGTTAAGATGAGAATAAAAGTTGCAGTATGTGTGACTGCAGGGGTTAAGATGAGGATAAAAGCTGCAGTATGTGTGACTGCAGGGGTTAGATGAGAATAAAAGTTGCAGTATGTGTAACTCTGCAGGGGTTACGATGAGGATAAAAGCTGCAGTATGTGTGACTCTGCAGGGGATAAGATGAGAATAAAAGTTGCAGTATGTGTAACTCTGCAGGGGTTAAAATGAGGATAAAAGCTGCAGTATGTGTGACTCTGCAGGGGTTAAGATGAGGATAAAAGTTGCAGTATGTGTAACTCTGCAGGGGTTAAGATGAGAATAAAAGTTGCAGTATGTGTGACTCTGCAGGGGATAAGATGAGAATAAAAGTTGCAGTATGTGTAACTCTGCAGGGGTTAAGATGAGGATAAAAGTTGCAGTATGTGTAACTCTGCAGGGGTTAAGATGAGAATAAAAGTAGCAGTATGTGTGACTCTGGAGGGGATAAGATGAGAATAAAAGTTGCAGTATGTGTAACTCTGCAGGGGTTAAGATGAGAATAAAAGTTGCAGTATGTGTAACTCTGCAGGGGTTAAGATGAGAATAAAAGTTGCAGTATGTGTGACTGCAGGGGTTAAGATGAGAATAAAAGTTGCAGTATGTGTAACTCTGCAGGGGTTAGATGAGAATAAAAGTTGCAGTATGTGTGACTCTGCAGGGGTTAGATGAGAATAAAAGTTGCAGTATGTGTGACTCTGCAGGGGTGAAGATGAGAATAAAAGCTGCAGTATGTGTCACTCTGCAGGGGTTAAGATGAGAATAAAAGTTGCAGTATGTGTGACTCTGCAGGGGTTAAGATGAGAATAAAAGCTGCAGTATGTGTAACTCTGCAGGGGTTAAGATGAGAATAAAAGTTGCAGTATGTGTGACTCTGCAGGGCTTAAAATGAGAATAAAAGTTGCAGTATGTGTGACTCTGCAGGGCTTAAAATGAGAATAAAAGTTGCAGTATGTGTGACTCTGCAGGGGTTAAGATGAGGATAAAAGTTGCAGTATGTGTGACTCTGCAGGGGATAAGATGAGAATAAAAGTTGCAGTATGTGTGACTCTGCAGGGGTTAAGATGAGAATAAAAGTTGCAGTATGTGTGACTCTGCAGGGGATAAGATGAGGATAAAAGTTGCAGTATGTGTGACTCTGCAGGGGATAAGATGAGAATAAAAGTTGCAGTATGTGTGACTCTGCAGGGGTTAAGATGCGAATAAAAGTTGCAGTATGTGTGACTCTGCAGGGGATAAGATGAGGATAAAAGTTGCAGTATGTGTGACTCTGCAGGGGATAAGATGAGGATAAAAGTTGCAGTATGTGTGACTCTGCAGGGGATAAGATGAGAATAACAGTTGCATTATGTGTGACTCTGCAGGGGATAAGATGAGGATAAAAGTAGCAGTATGTGTGACTCTGCAGGGGATAAGATGAGAATAAAAGTTGCAGTATGTGTAACTCTGCAGGGGTTAAGATGAGAATAAAAGTTTCAGTATGTGTAACTCTGCAGGGGTTAAGATGAGAATAAAAGTTGCAGTATGTGTGACTCTGCAGGGGATAAGATGAGAATAAAAGTTGCAGTATGTGTAACTCTGCAGGGGTTAGATGAGAATAAAAGTTGCAGTATGTGTGACTCTGCAGGGGTTAAGATGAGAATAAAAGTTGCAGTATGTGTGACTCTGCAGGGGTGAAGATGAGAATAAAAGCTGCAGTATGTGTCACTCTGCAGGGGTTAAGATGAGAATAAAAGTTGCAGTATGTGTGACTCTGCAGGGGTTAAGATGAGAATAAAAGTTGCAGTATGTGTGACTCTGCAGGGGTTAAGATGAGAATAAAAGTTGCAGTATGTGTGACTCTGCAGGGGATAAGATGAGGATAAAAGTTGCAGTATGTGTGACTCTGCAGGGGATAAGATGAGAATAAAAGTTGCAGTATGTGTGACTCTGCAGGGGTTAAGATGAGAATAAAAGTTGCAGTATGTGTGACTCTGCAGGGGATAAGATGAGGATAAAAGTTGCAGTATGTGTGACTCTGCAGGGGATAAGATGAGGATAAAAGTTGCAGTATGTGTGACTCTGCAGGGGATAAGATGAGAATAACAGTTGCATTATGTGTGACTCTGCAGGGGATAAGATGAGGATAAAAGTAGCAGTATGTGTGACTCTGCAGGGGATAAGATGAGAATAAAAGTTGCAGTATGTGTAACTCTGCAGGGGTTAAGATGAGAATAAAAGTTTCAGTATGTGTAACTCTGCAGGGGTTAAGATGAGAATAAAAGTTGCAGTATGTGTGACTGCAGGGGTTAAGATGAGAATAAAAGTTGCAGTATGTGTAACTCTGCAGGGGTTAGATGAGAATAAAAGTTGCAGTATGTGTGACTCTGCAGGGGTTAGATGAGAATAAAAGTTGCAGTATGTGTGACTCTGCAGGGGTGAAGATGAGAATAAAAGCTGCAGTATGTGTCACTCTGCAGGGGTTAAGATGAGAATAAAAGTTGCAGTATGTGTGACTCTGCAGGGGTTAGATGAGAATAAAAGTTGCAGTATGTGTGACTCTGCAGGGGTTAAGATGAGAATAAAAGTTGCAGTATGTGTGACTCTGCAGGGCTTAAAATGAGAATAAAAGTTGCAGTATGTGTGACTCTGCAGGGCTTAAAATGAGAATAAAAGTTGCAGTATGTGTGACTCTGCAGGGGTTAAGATGAGGATAAAAGTTGCAGTATGTGTGACTCTGCAGGGGATAAGATGAGAATAAAAGTTGCAGTATGTGTGACTCTGCAGGGGTTAAGATGAGAATAAAAGTTGCAGTATGTGTGACTCTGCAGGGGATAAGATGAGGATAAAAGTTGCAGTATGTGTGACTCTGCAGTGGTTAGATGAGAATAAAAGTTGCAGTATGTGTAACTCTGCAGGGGCTAAGATGAGGATAAAAGTTGCATTATGTGTGACTCTGCAGGGGATAAGATGAGGATAAAAGTTGCAGTATGTGTGACTCTGCAGGGGTTAAGATGAGGATAAAAGTTGCAGTATGTGTGACTCTGCAGGGGTTAAGATGAGAATAAAAGTTGCAGTATGTGTGACTCTGCAGGGGATAAGATGAGGATAAAAGTTGCAGTATGTGTGACTCTGCAGGGGATAAGATGAGAATAACAGTTGCATTATGTGTGACTCTGCAGGGGATAAGATGAGGATAAAAGTAGCAGTATGTGTGACTCTGCAGGGGATAAGATGAGAATAAAAGTTGCAGTATGTGTAACTCTGCAGGGGTTAAGATGAGAATAAAAGTTTCAGTATGTGTAACTCTGCAGGGGTTAAGATGAGAATAAAAGTTGCAGTATGTGTGACTGCAGGGGTTAAGATGAGAATAAAAGTTGCAGTATGTGTAACTCTGCAGGGGTTAGATGAGAATAAAAGTTGCAGTATGTGTGACTCTGCAGGGGTTAGATGAGAATAAAAGTTGCAGTATGTGTGACTCTGCAGGGGTGAAGATGAGAATAAAAGCTGCAGTATGTGTCACTCTGCAGGGGTTAAGATGAGAATAAAAGTTGCAGTATGTGTGACTCTGCAGGGGTTAGATGAGAATAAAAGTTGCAGTATGTGTGACTCTGCAGGGGTTAAGATGAGAATAAAAGTTGCAGTATGTGTGACTCTGCAGGGCTTAAAATGAGAATAAAAGTTGCAGTATGTGTGACTCTGCAGGGCTTAAAATGAGAATAAAAGTTGCAGTATGTGTGACTCTGCAGGGGTTAAGATGAGGATAAAAGTTGCAGTATGTGTGACTCTGCAGGGGATAAGATGAGAATAAAAGTTGCAGTATGTGTGACTCTGCAGGGGTTAAGATGAGAATAAAAGTTGCAGTATGTGTGACTCTGCAGGGGATAAGATGAGGATAAAAGTTGCAGTATGTGTGACTCTGCAGTGGTTAGATGAGAATAAAAGTTGCAGTATGTGTAACTCTGCAGGGGCTAAGATGAGGATAAAAGTTGCATTATGTGTGACTCTGCAGGGGATAAGATGAGGATAAAAGTTGCAGTATGTGTGACTCTGCAGGGGTTAAGATGAGGATAAAAGTTGCAGTATGTGTGACTCTGCAGGGGTTAAGATGAGAATAAAAGTTGCAGTATGTGTGACTCTGCAGGGGATAAGATGAGGATAAAAGTTGCAGTATGTGTGACTCTGCAGGGGATAAGATGAGGATAAAAGTTGCAGTATGTGTGACTCTGCAGGGGATAAGATGAGGATAAAAGTTGCAGTATGTGTGACTCTGCAGGGGATAAGATGAGAATAACAGTTGCATTATGTGTGACTCTGCAGGGGTTAAAATGAGAATAAAAGTTGCAGTATGTGTGACTCTGCAGGGGATAAGATGAGAGTAAGCCACTTGATTTGTGATTTAACTTCTAGTAAAGTAGGAAGTGGCATTAGTGGATTGACCCAAATCCTGGGAAGGGTGTGGAGGTAAAGCACCAAGTTCTGTGTGTGTGTGTGTGTGTGTGTGTGTGTGTGTGTGTGTGTGTGTGTGTGTGTGTGTGTGTGTGTGTGTGTGTGTGTGTGTATGTGTGTGTGTGTGTATGTGTTTGTGTGAAAGATAGCAGAGGACTAAATGGTTTTATTTCTTTTTCATAAACTCACACACATACACACACAAATATACATGCCCATACACAAATACAAACATAATTACACAAACACACACAAGTTTGTTCTTCTACACCTGTGAGGAGGCTCGGTGACTACATGTATTCCCGTGCCTTCACCTTAAAGCTGCAGGATGCTGGTTTAGATGAAGTGTTCTTGAGTTGGTACAGGGCGGCATGGTGGCGCAGTGGTTAGTGCAGTCACCTCACAGTAAGAAGGTCGTCCTCTGTGTGGAGTTTGCATGTTCTCCCCGTGTCTGCGTGGGTTTCCCCCAGGTGCTCTGGTTTCCTCCCGCAGTCCAAGGCATGTAGGTCAGGTGACTCGGCCATATTACATTGTCCCTAGGTGTGAATATGTGTGTGTGTGTGTGGGCCCTGTGGTGGTCTGGCAGGTGTCTCCCCGCTTGTCACCCAGTGCCTGCTGGGATAGGCTCCAGCATCACCACGACCCTGAGAGCAGGATAAGCGGTTTGGATGATGGCTGGATGGATGGGTGGATGGATGGGTGGGTGGACAGATGGATGGATGGAGTTGCTACTGGCAATTCAACACACCAACTGCTGCTGCTGCTAGAGCCTCAAGTGATGGAAACAGTCTCCTTGCAGTATTCTCACATACTATTCTCACACGTCCGTTCGTGTGACATTGTCAGTAACAAAGAGAGCGTTCACACACTAAGGAAGAACAAGTGCAGCAGTGTCTTCAGTGTTTCTGATCAGGTCAGAAGATGGTGGTTGACAAAAAAACCATCCTATCCAACTGCAGCCCCACAATATATGTTGAAAGCACGGCAGAAGTGCTGCTTGCAGCTAACAAGTACCACTAGTTTGTCAGAACCACCTGTTTATACTGATCCTACCGGATCTGAGGCCTCATGTATCAGTCATTACTATGGGGAAATGTGTTCTTACCCACCCATGGAATTTTTTAGCCCTCAAGATTGTCTGACAGCAGTAACAAAGCATGATGGTTATTTGTAATTCCTTCCCCCTAACATCTATTGTCTACCTCTTGCAATGAGTAATCACCCAGGCCTGCAGAGACATCAGTGTTAGCCAGGCGGTGTCTAAATTCAGGGGTTAGCCAGGTTCTACACTGGTCTCCGAGACAAACTTCAGGGCTAAAAAATCCCATGGGTGTGTAAGAACACATTTGCTCATAGTAACGACTGATACATGAAGCCCCAGATCCGTATTTTTCATCTGTCGGTAGTTTGACATTTTTCATTTCGGTGTGGTGATTGTTAAATTTATACCCACGTGATTCTCCATGCGCGAGTATGAGTCCTTGAGGCATGAAATCCGTTTTTATCGGAGCCCTCAAAAGATCCGTCTGAGTCTGCATATTAACAGAGAGTGTAGATGTGTGGATCTGGGATCACTTGGAGGGAGGGTCTAGCGAGCTGTAAAGTCACTACTTTGTCCCCACCTGAACTAAAACAAAAAAACATTAGGCAATTTTTTTTCCAGTTCAGATGGAGACAGATATGGAGACAGTTTAGTTTATCATTTGTCCATCAGTTTCCAATGCGGGATGTGTAAACACAGGATCCTTGTGATCAGCTACTAATTCATTCATTCATTCATTCATTAATGCGGGTGGCACGGTGGTGCAGTGGTTAGTGCTGTCGCCGCACAGGAAGAAGGTCCTGGGTTCGAAACCCAGGGTTGTCCAACCTTGGGGATCATGCCAGGTCATCCTCTGTGTGAAGTTTGCATGTTCTCCCAGTGTCTGTGGTGAGTTTTCTCTGGGTGCTGTGGTTTCCCCCATGCATATTGGGGTTAGTACTCCTGCCTGTGTCCCTGAGCAAGTCATGGCAAGATGAACTGGAGTTGGTTCCCGGGTGCTGCACGGCGCCTACCCACTGCTCCTAGCTACACAGCTAGGATGGGATAAATGCAGAACGTAACTTCCCCACAGGAATGAATAAAGTACCTCAAAACCAAAATAACAAAATTCCCTTGCTGCAGTCTGTCACGTAAATTTTGCATTTCCACATTAAGAGAGAAACAAAAATTAATTTCCATGATTGGTAATTTCACATTTTACCCCATCTGTTTGACTGAGTTCATCCCATGGTTAGTCCCATGGTGTACTGGTTAGCAGTCTGAGTTAGTCCCATTGTGTACTGGTTAGCAGTCTGAGTTAGTCCCATGGTGTACTGGTTAGCAGTCTGAGTTAGTCCCATGGTGTACTGGTTAGCAGTCCGAGTTAGTCCCATGGTGTACTGGTTAGCATTGAGTTAGTCCCATGGTGTGCTGGTTAGCAGTCTGAGTTAGTCCATTGGTGTACTGGTTAGTAGTCTGAGTTAGTCCATTGGTGTACTGGTTAGCAGTCTGAGTTAGTCCAATGGTGTACTGGTTAGCAGTCTGAGTTGGTCCCATGGTGTACTGATTACCAGTCTGAGTTAGTCCCATGGTGTACTGGTTAGCAGTCCGAGTTCATCCCATAGTGTACTGGTTAGCAGTTCCAGTTAGTCCCATGGTGTACTGGTTAGCAGTCTGAGTTACTCCCATGGTGTACTGGTTAGCGGTCCGAGTTAATCCCATTTTGTACTGGTTAGCAGTCCGGGTTAGTCCATTGGTGTACTGGTTAGCAGTCCGAGTTCGTCCCATGGTGTACTGTTTAGCAGTCCCAGTTAGTCCCATTGTGTACTGGTTAGCAGTCCGAGTTAGTCCCATGGTATACTGGTTAGCAGTCCAAGTTCATCCCATGGTGTACTGGTTAGCAGTCCCAGTTAGTTCCATGGTGTACTGGTTAGCAGTCCGAGTTAGTCCCATGGTGTACTGGTTAGCATTGAGTTTGTCCCATGGTGTGCTGGTTAGCAGTCTGAGTTAGTCCATTGGTGTACTGGTTAGCAGTCTGAGTTAGTCCCATGGTGTACTGATTAGCAGTCTGAGTTAGTCCAATGGTGTACTGGTTAGCAGTCCCAGTTAGTCCCATGGTGTACTGGTTAGCAGTCCGAGTTGGTCCCATGGTTTACTGGTTAGCAGTCTGAGTTAGTCCCATGGTGTACTGGTTAGTAGTCTGAGTTACTCCCATGGTGTTCTGGTTAGCAGTCCAAGTTAGTCCCGCGGTGTACTGGTTAGCAGTCCAAGTTAGTCCCATGGTGTACTGGTTAGCAGTCCAAGTTAGCCCCATGGTGTACTGGTTAGCAGTCTGAGTTAGTCCCACGATGTACTGGTTAACAGTCTGAGTTTCAATTCGGCAATCTGAGTTCAGAGTTCAGTGGGACCTCAGGTATGCCTTCATAACTAATAATGTGTTGAGAAGAAACAAGTTAACACTTTGCTATCAAGGTTTGTTGTTACAGTAGTTTATTCTTGGGTCCCCAGGGACCCCCCTAGTCAGTAGTCCTTGTATGTTATTTAGGATGGTAGGATGAGGCTCATGGGAAATGGACGTGTTGTAGCCACAAGTTGAATTAGCTCGTTTATTGCTGCTCCAGTGTGTATATCAAAGTAATCTACTTTAACAATCTTGGGAAGATCCATCCATCTATCCATCCATCCACCCATTATCTGAACCACTTATCCTGCTCTCAGGGTGGCGGGGATGCCGGAGCCTATCCCAGCAGTCTTTGGTTGGCAGGCGGGGAGACACCCTGGACAGGCCGCCAGGCCATCACAGGGCCGACACACACACACACACACACACACACACACACACACACACACACACACACACACACACACACACACACACACACACACACACACACACACACACACACACACACACCTAGGGACAATGGAGTACGGCCGATCCACCTGACCTACATGTCTTTGAGTCAGCTGACCTACATGTCTTTGAGTCAGCTGACCTACATGTCTTAGGACTGTGGGAGGAAACCGGAGCACCCGGAGGAAACCCATGCAGACACGGGGAGAACATGCACACTCCACACAGAGGACGACCCTGGACGACCCACCAAGGTTGGACTACCCTGGGGCTCGAACCCAGGACCTTCTTGCTTTGAGGCGACCGCGCTAGCTAACCACTGTGCCACCGTGCCGCCTCTTGGGAAGATGTCAAGTTGAATTCGTTTACTGCTCCTTTGTATTGTAATGAGCACGAAGCGAGTTCTTTTGTTTTATTCAGGTGTTAAAAACAGTTTGTGTTTCTGGGTGGCCTACCAACACGGGGATCGCTGGTTCGAATCCCCGTGTTACCTCCGGCTTGGTCGGGCGTCCTTACAGACACAATTGGCCGTGTCTGTGGGTGGGAAGCCAGATGTGGGTGACCTGGTCGCTGCACTAGCGCCTCCTCTGGCCGGTCGGGGTGCCTGTTCGAAGGGGTGGGGACTGGGGGGAATAGCGTGATCCTCCCAAGCGCTACGCCCCCCTGGTGAAACTCCTCACTGCCAGGTGAAAAGAAGCAGCTGGTGACTCCACATGTATCAGAGGAGGCGTGTGGTAGTCTGCAGCCCTCCCCGGATCAGCAGGGGGGGTGGAGCAGAAACCGGGACGGCTCGGAAGAGTGGGCCGGATACCACAGGGGAGAAAATGGGTGGGGGGAGTACACCACAGCGTGTTTTAAAAACGCGCGTGATCTGACGCGTCAGGTCAAATTAAGTTCGACCAAGGTTTTATTCCGGAGCCACGTGTCTGAGCTCACGTGGAAGTCTGAACAGGGGAAGTGCGTGTTTGTGTGTGGCACTTTCAGTGCTAATTAGCTGCGTGGGCGTGTGCGTTCTCATGTGCATGCGCATGCGTGCTGGTGTGTGTCTATATGTTCAATCATGTGGGGGAGGCGCCGGGGGGGGGTCTTAGGGACATTGCTTACATTTAATTGGTCAGGGGGTGGGGCCCAGGGGGGGGTCATAAAAAACTCAGGGGGCTTAACTCACATTTGATTGGTCGGGGGGGGGCGCGAGACTTAGGGCCAGTGCTTGCTTTGTTTGTTTAGGGGGCAGAGCTAGGGGGTAATAAATCAATCAAATCTCTTTGATATGCTAATGTGACAGGTGGGGCTTACTACTTCTTCCTTTCATCTCTCTGTCTAGGGGCGCATCGGATCCCAAAACTCACAGTTCTGATCGTATCTTTTATTTGGGGGGGTGGGGGGTTCCCCCTTTTCCCCACTCTTCTGAGCCGTCCCGGTCTCTGCTCCACCCCCTCTGCTGATCCGGGGAGGGCTGCAGACTACCACCTGCCTCCTCCCACACATGTGGAGTCACTAGCTGCTTCTTTTCACCTGACGGGGAGGAGTTTCACCAGGGGGATGTAGCGCGTGGGAGGATCACGCTATTCCCCCCCAGTTCCCCCTCCCCCATGAACAGGCATCCCGGCCGACCAGAGGAGGCGCTAGTGCAACGACCAGGACACATGCCCACATCCAGCTTCTTACCCGCAGACACGGCCAAAGGCAGCCATGCAGGGGAAGCTGCAGGCCACGCCCCATCGTCATGAAGGCTGGGGGGCCGCCAGTAGTGGGGTGTGGTGTTGCCCGGTAGTGCAGCAGGGGGCAGAGCTGTGCGGCATGGAGGGGAAGACCATCCGCCCGGTGCACTCTGACACCGTTTTTCAGTGTCTGGTTGAACCTCTCACCCCCCCCCCCCCCCATTTGCCTCTGGGTGGTAGAAGGCTACGTGGATGTGGTTAATTCCCCAGTCCTCCACAAAGGTTGAAAAGTCAGTTGAGACAAACTGCGGGCCGTTATCTGTAGTGATGGTGCCAGGGATGCTCCACCGAGAAAACATGCCGTGACCACCTGAGCTGTAACGCACCCTGTGGCAACCACCTCCGGCTACTTTGAACGGAGGTCATAAGCTCCCGCGAGGAAGCGCTGATGCTGTGGGATGCCATGGAGTGCCCCACAGATGTCCACCTGGAGGTATTTCCAAGGTGTGGAAGGCCATTTCAAAGGCTGCAGAGGTGTCAAGGTTGGGGCAAACAGAACCAGAGTGTGTCGCTCTGCCCCCACAGCCGCCATTCCAGTGCCACATTCACTTGGTCCGCCAGCACCAATGACCATTCATTCAGTGAGCTCCACCTCCCGGCCGTTTAAGTGGTACACGGTGGAGTTAGATGGGGTGTGCCTTGCAGTACTGCTGGACATAGGAGCTTTGCAGTCGCTCCTAAATGTTGCTACTGTCCCCCGACTCTTTCCACTGTGGACACCCCACCCCCTGCTGACACTGAGGATCAGTATGGCTATGGACACTCTAGAATTGGCATGGTGGGCAAAATCCCCTTCTCTGTGCGCTACGGGACTAAGGCCCTCCCATTGTTCACCTTCCAAGTGTCCCGCCATGGCGCCAACCTCGTGGGCATGGACTTGTTTTATGACCTGTGTTTGTCTCTCCTGGGCAACACCGGGTCCACCATCTTGACTGTTAGCTCGCCTTGGCAACAACGCTGGCCTTCTCTGTTCGACGGCTTGGGCTGCCTCACCGCCTTTAACCGCCAGCCCCTCCTCAACGCGGAGGTGTGTCCTGTCACTCAGCTCCTGCGCCGCCTACCCCCTCGCCCTGCACAACGATGTAACTGCCGAACTGCAAACGAGCTTGGAGGCAGGCCTAGTCCAGCGGGTGGATGCGTCCCCTTGGATTTTGAACTTCGTGGTGGCAAGGAAAAAGTCAGGAGGCCTGCGCCCGTGCGTCGACCTCAGGTCAGTGAGCAAGGCTGTGATCCCAGACAAGTATCCACTGCCCACAGAGGAGGAACTGACTGACTCCTCTGTGTTCTCCAGACTCGACCTTCACCAGGGCTACTACCTGCAGGTCCCGCTGCACCCTAACAGCAGCAACCTGACAGCTTTTGTGTCCCATGTTGGAGTTTTTTGCTACACCCGCATGCCTTTTGGCCCCAGCTGATTTGATTTGATTTGATTGGTTTTGATTTGATTTGATTTGATTTGATTTGATTGGATTTTGCCAGCTGAACGACTGGTGTGGCTCATACATAACAGGTCACGTCTTCCTGTAAATGATGCGGGAGGCTTTTCAAGTTCTTCCGCTCCTCCACTAGCCATGACTGTCACTGCACTTTTTGCAACGCGAGCATCCCTGATTGATTCGTTGGGATTAAACATGCCCTCTTCACATGAACACACACCGCCTTTTTTTTTGTTGCATAATCAACCAATCACTGTGCTTGAAATTAAAACCCAGCATGCATCTGTCTCATCTCTCTTTCCACTGAAACTCTGCATTAAGGTTTAGGGAATTATTAGGCTACTTGAAAAAGCAAAAGCGGCAGTAAAACTGTTTCACTGTGATGGTTAAATTCTGCAACTAACTGTGGTTGACATGGCTAGCAGGAGCTAGGGGCAACCTGTACAGATCACGGAGCGACGACGCTCCGTTACACCACTATTTGTGTTGTTGTTTCACAATCTTTATGCCCAAGATAGGGGCCACTTGTACAATATAAGAGATAAAGGAACTTACATTAACAGTGGGGATACAAATCCTTTTAACTTGGCATTCCCTACGGTAAAATGCTGCTCTTTGCTGTGTACTGCAGTGATACTTGCTGGCTACTAGCGAGTGTTGGCAAGTGTCACTCCATTGCACACATTCAACATTAGAGGATATAAAAAATTGAGAAACACTTTGAAGTAATCACTTGAGTTTCGTGCAGTGCACTGTGTTAGCATTGTGTTGGCGTTTGAGGAGCCTTGCTTTTGGGACCTGAGTCAGAAGTGCCCCCTAGTGCACTGCAGCTGACTCGCAAGAGCCTCATACCCAGCACAAACAAGGGAAGAATATGAAAGGGGAACCTACCCAACATTAGTGCTGAGTAGAAACTAGGAACTGACATAAAAAGTCTGAACTATCCCTTTAAATTCTTTGTTGGCGTACTAGTACCATGTTATTCTTTCAGATTTTCCCACACTGGAGTGGCTGTCCTCTGATCTGGTCAGCATTACTTGCTCCAACAGCCCAGTGAGCGCTCTCTTGATCCCTGCAGCCAATCATGTGACTTGATAATAGACTTTGCATCACGTCTGTGCAGTTCTCAGAACCCTGATAAGAAAAATGAGAGGAGGGCAATTTAATCAGTCAGTCAGAACTGGGGGGATAACTAGTCTGACAAGAAAGACTACACAAGCACATTCCTCTCTCAAACTGCACTGCTCTGCAGACCATCTCTGTGTGGCCAGCTCTCTCTCCTCAAATTGGTTTAAGGCTGTGCCAGAGCAAAGCTTGGCTGACGCTGCTGCTAAGCAGTAGTGATTCAAGAAAATCTTTAGTCTGTAGTCCTCCAACCTCTCCCAATGCAAGACAATTCTCAAAAGCAGAGGGTAAAGGACATTGTCTGGTGTGTCCAAATGATAGGTTTCGGTTGCATTTGCTGACCACGAGAGACTGGTAATTCTCTCGAAGACAACAGTCAGATTAGCACATCGGCTTCTCCCAGCTTTTCTCCATTCTTAATCAAAGAATAGTATGGCTGTAAGACACTGCACTGCTTTTAAAAGGAAAAGCTTTCTTTAGGGCCATATATATATATATGATCCAGTGAGTCAAATACATTCTTTATGAGACAGTACAAGCCTGTTTCATGCCATAAGCATCATCAGCTGTAAGCCATCATCAACTTATATATATATATATATATATATATATATATATATATATATATATGTGTGTGTGTGTGTGTGTGTGTGTGTGTGTGTGTGTGTGTTGAGCACTCGCCCTACCGTTGAGAGTTTCATTTAATGAAGATATGTGTATATAAACACACACACACACACACACACACACAGTAGGAAAGAACGCTGACTTTTACATCAGAAATCCGTGGTTCAAACCCCAGTTGGGACAAGTCTCCAGCAGAAGTCCGTGGCTTAGACGCCTAATGCTATACAAGCCAACTACCTCAGATATGAGTGAGAGTTCTACGAACAGAGTCATACCGGCTCGCACGTCACCCGGGTTAACAAGGTCTCCCAGATATGGCCCACCTTTGACAAATATGTGGCACATGCGGCACTGCTATGGCTTGGTTCTTGCCCAGATCTGGCAAACAGGAGCGGTGCCATCATGCCACGTGGTATGTGGGCCGGATGAAAGTGTCAGTGTGGTACCGGTCCGGGCCACAGCAATTTTGCTATCTGGGCTGCGTGAGATGTTGGGGAATCAGGGCAACCCGATGAGGAATGGGCTACAGGAACAAGATATTCATGTACGAGGGCCGAGAACCTGTCACTGATACAATGCTGCAATAACAGCAGACCCCAGGAGAGGGGCTAGATGAAGCGTACGTGGGAACTGTGGACTAGTAGGAGACCTATTTCCACAGGGACTTAGAAGCAGCTAGTGGCTCAATGCTCGAACATCAATAGAAGGAGGCTACTGTCACAACTTGCGGCTCCAAAAGGATGACTATACAATTCAGAACCCTGAATGGCCAGGAGGTACATGAGGACAGACTCCAACCACCTGAAACAACCCTACGAGCCATGACAGCTGAAGCTACTGATGTTCAAATGACAATCACGGCCAGACTAAAGACAGTCAACCCCCGGGTTTGGCCTCCACGACTCAGTGACAAAATACCATCACAAAGCCTGCTTGCAGATTTGAACAGAGCGTTACGCAATATCTCAACTACCACCATAACAGAGACCAACTGTTATGTTGCCCACTAAATGTCTATGTGCAAACAATTTCACACACATTCACGGAGCTACACAGACACATGTGGCTTGTTCATTCACTTCTTTCTCTACCAAGGAACTCAACATGGTACAACCAGTCAATCAATTGCTGGGCGCCACCTAGTGGTCGCCATCTACACAAAATAGCATTAACCTCAGAACATAACATCTCTCCACTAAAATGTGTTATCAATGAAACATAAAGGATACACAACATAAAGATGTACCTTTTTTTACACGAAATAAAGACTGGGAGGTATGCTACTTTCTGTATATAATTTGTATGTAGAAAACCATATCTCTTAAAACTGAGAAACAGTCTTACGATCTTTGCACAAGTAGTTTAGTTCGTTCACCAGTACTCGGTAACGTACTGGTGCTTTAGCCATCCTCACAGGACAGCGTCTAACAGCTTCTGTTACCGGAGTATCTCCAGCATGGGGGGGTTCTGTGAAATGGTGTGTTTGGATGGCTCGGTAGTCAAAGGAACTATCTGGGAGTCAATGCCGGGCCACCAAACATAACTGCGAGCCAAGCTCTTCATCCTCACTGCACCCTGGATGTGCTGTGTGGAGCCCTTTCAGAACTTGGAGGCGTAGTTTGGGTGGCACAATCACTCGCACACCCCACATGAGGCATCCTTGTTGTATTGTGAGGTCATGCTGACGCAGCAGATAGGGTGACAGTTCATCACCTGTGTCTTTTGTAGTGGGAAAATGACCAGTTGTGACTATCTCCAGGACACGAGACAGTGTGGGGTCAGACGTGGTGTCACGTCTGATCTCTGTGCTACTGATTGGTAGTGTGTCCAGCTGGGATGTGTAGAACACGTCTACGGTGTCTACCTTCTCTTCATGAGCACGGGGAAGTGGTAACCGTGAAAGTCCATCTGCATTTGCATGTAATGCTCCCCTTACGGTACTCGATGGTGTAGTCATGTGCTGACAGGAGGAGCGCCCAATGCTGCATTCGGGCTGTGGCCATCGACGGCGTACTTTTCAGTGGACTCAGGATGGAGGTCAGCGGGCGATGGTCAGTGAGCAAGGTGAACTTGTTACCAAAGAGGGTACTGGTGAAACTTGCGTACTCCAAAGACTATTGCCAACGCCTCCCTCTCAGTCTGGGTGTAATTTTGCTCTGCCTTGCTGAGCGTTCATGAGGCATAGGCGATAGGTTTTTCCTCGCCGTCAGGCGTGACATGTGAGAGCACAGCCCCAACCCCATAGGGTGAAGAATCACAGGCAAGGCAGAGGGGCAGCTCAGCATTGTAGTGGGTCAGCACCTCCTGGGATACCATGAGCGCTTTAGCTTTTTGGAACGCTGACTCACAGGCTGCCATCCAGGCACTTCTGCTGTTTGACGTGCAGGCCATCTCCTCCAGCCTTCCTAGGAACACATCCAAGTTTTTCAGGTGGGTCTCCTCATCTGGCCCACTTACGAGGATATCGTCCAATTAACAGTGAGTGAAGGGTAGTCCGAGGAGCATTTGGTCCATGGCCTTCTGGAATAACGCTGGTGCTGACGCTATGCCTGTGTAGAGATAGTCAGTAGCTTCCTTGACTTCTCCTCTACTTCATCTGCAGGTAAGCGTTTGACAAGTCTAGCTTACTGAAGCATTGACCTCCAGCTGGGGAAGCAAAAAGGTCCTCAATATGTGGAATTGGATACTTGTCCACACAGAGAGCTTGGTTGATGGTGACCTAGAAATCGCCACGGAGTCTCACTGTGCCATCCTTCTTGCTGACAGGCACCACGGGTGTGGCCCAGTCATTGTGCTCCACTGACGAGATCACACCAGAGCTCAGTAAGGAGTGTCAGTTCAGCCTCCATTTTAGGTCAAAGGGCATGAGGCACATTACATGGCAGGCAGAACTTTGGTACACTGTCAGGTTTTAGAGTCACTCTGGCTTTAATACCTTTCGTTGTGCATAGCTTCTTGGAGAAAACAGCGGAATGCCTCTTTAACACACTTCCAAGCTGTCTTTATCTCTGTGCTCTACTGCATACATGGTCTTTAGGCCCCTTCAGTTCAGCCTAATGGCTCTCAGCCACTCTCTACCAAACAGTGGGGGCGCGTCTACTTTCACTACATACGGGGATAAATCAACAGTCTGATTATTTAACCTTACTTGCACTTTAATAAGCCCTTCTGGTGCGAGAGGCTGTCCAGTGTATGTATCAGCACGATATCCGTGGGCTGCAGGGGCACATGTCTCAGAGTGCTTTCGTACTGTCCCCATGAAATCAAAGACACAGCAGCCCCTGTGTCCAGTTCCATCTCCATTGTCTTTCCATTTACTGTATAGGCAGCACAGAGATGCATGTATATGTCCCTTTATGAGACAGCGAGTTCAGTCCCAGTTCATCATCGGTGTCAGATTTTATTTCCTCACTTCCACTTCCACTCTCACTTGCCTCTACACGATGAACTTTCCTCTTTTCTCTCTCACACTGCGCTTACTTGAGTTACCTTTAAGCTCTGGTTTTCCTTCTCTCTGTTCTCTCTCTCTCCCTCCCTCTCTCTCCATCTCTCTCTCTCTCTCTCTCTCTCTCTCTCTCTCTCTCTCTCTCTCTCTCTCTCTCTCTCTCCCTCTCTCTCCCTCTCTCTCTCCCTCTCTCTCCCTCTCATCCCTCTCCCTCTCTATCCCTCTCTCTCTCTCTCACCCTCTCTCTCCCTCTATCTCTCTCTCCCTCTATCTCTCTCTCCCTCTATCTCTCTCTCTCTCTCCCTCTCTCTCCCTCTATCTCTCTCCCTCTCCCTCTCTCTCCCCCTGTCTCTCTCTCTCTCTCTCTCTCTCTCTCTCTCTCTCTCTCTCTCTCTCTCTCTCTCTCTCTCTCTCTCTCTCTCTCTCTCCCTCCCTCCTCTCTCTCCCTCTCTCTCCCCTCTCTCTCCCTCTCTCTCTCCCTCTATCTCTCTCTCTCTCCCTCTCTCTCCCTCTATCTCTCTCTCTCTCTCCCTCTCTCTCCCTCTCTCTCCCCCTGTCTCTCTCTCTCTCTCTCTCTCTCTCTCTCTCTCTCTCTCTCTCTCTCTCTCTCTCTCTCTCTCTCTCTCTCTCTCTCTCTGGGTTGTTTTTAGTGTTATTCTTACACATGCGCCCAATATGGCCTTCCCCCCCCCACCCCACACTGGCGGCAGCCCCGGCGTCTTGTACCAAGTCATCGTCAGTATGATTCGTCAGTATGATGCGTTTCCCCCCACCGGCGGCACTTGTCGCTAGATGTCCGCGAGAGAAGCGCGTTCAGTCTGAGCGAGCCGCTTCGCTGCTGTGCATCGCGCGCCACTCTCTCCTTGTGAAAGGTGAACTCTTCCTCTGCCAAAAGGCGCTTCTGAACAGCTTCACGTTTTAGTCCACAAACGAATCTGTCCCGCAGTGCGTCCTCCCAAATGCCCACCGGACCTCACAATGGTCAGGAAGTCGTTTCAGTACTGCGACATACTGCGCTACGGACTCTCCTTCCTCCTGGTTCCCGTTTGTGGCTCTCCGCTATCACGAGCGGTTTCGGAGCGAAATGGGCTTGCAAAACATCCACAATACTTTAGCGAATTCAGGGGACAGCGCAACCACAGGAACTGCCGCGGCCGGGAAGCGAACCCGCGTCGCCCGCACCGCAGGAGGGCATCGCTAACCACTCGACTAAAGAGTCAGATCCGCCAGCCAGCGGCCAGCGTGTCTTCTTATCCATGCACGTTACAATACGTTGATGGTCCATATCCCCAGGCTTTGCAGGGGCAGTCAAACTGCGCAGTAATCCATATGTTTTCGGTCCCATCATCACACTAAACAACAGTGGCTAATTTCTTGGCCATCCCTGATCGCATCAGCCCGGATATAATGTGCAAAACATGCAATGTACGTTGCTCATTGCTCACCGGATTCATCAGAGGGATCCATAGGTCCGATTATTCCAGCCATGATGCGTCTGTCTTCAGTGACTTGCACTCTGTAGTCATTACTCTCACTGCTAACACCGGTAACACACTAGCTCGCTAGCTAGCTTCCTCACCACGTGGTTGTTCTTTTCCGTCCAAATTTAACCAACACTGGCAAGTCATGCACAGCAGATGAAGAAGAGATTCAGGACTTCACACCTCGTCGCCAATTTACATTATGTTGCCCACTAAATGTCTATGTGTAAACAATTTCACACACACTCACGGAGCTACATAGACACGTGTGGCTTGTTCCCTCATTTCATTTTTAACATGTGCCTGCACATTGTTTTTAATGACAGTAAAATTGAATTGAATTGCATTGTTCATTCACTTCTTTCTTTACCAAGGAACTCTACATGGTACAACCAGTCAATCAATTGCTGGGCGCCACCTAGTGGTCGCCATCTACACAACATAACATTAACCTCAATACATAACACCAACGAGCTTGTTTGAGTGACTGTAACAGGATTTCCTGGAGATGCTTAGTACAGGATTAAGAACACAGGTCACCAACAGTACCCTCCATGGAAGAGAAGGCTGGAAACCAAGATCAAAGCAGCCCAGAGAGATGTTAGCCAGTTAACAGAGGTGCAGAAAGGTGTGATGAAAGACAGGCCATGGTTGAAGAAGCACAGCAAGATGTCCATAAGTGAGGCCCTGGAAACTTCCAAAGAAAGGGTCACAGCTCTGTCCGCCAGGCTGAAGAGGTGCACTAGAGAATCAGAGGCCAAACGAGTAAATGGTCTGTTCCTCAATGAACCATCCAAAGTTTACTCCCAGCTGCAGTGTAACAAGGGAACAACATCAGACCCACCCACAGCAGAGACTGAGCAATACTGGAAGGATATATGGGAAAAGGTGGCATCAAACAACTCCAATTCCCAGTGGCTGGTGGACCTAAGATCAGACCACAGCAATATCCTAGAACAAGAACTAGTTATCATCACAGTGGCCGACATTGAATGACGAGTCTCAAACATGAAGAGCTGGACTGCACCAGGCCCTGACATGATTCATGCCTTCTGGCTGAAGAAGCTAACGGCGCTCCATGAATACCTGGCAACGCAGATGAACCAGCTGCTAACATCAGGGTCTCACGCTGACTGACTAACACAGGGGAGAACAATACTGATGATGAAGGATCCCCACAATAGTACAACACCCTCAAACTACCAGCTGATAACCTGCCTCTCCACAATATGGAAGATCCTGTTTGGCATCATAGCTGAATGGGCACTCAGAAAGGAATTAGGACCAACACCAGAGAGTCAAAGCATCTGCTACTCGTTGATAGAGCAGTCACCCAGCCTGGATTGACTACAAGAAAGCCTACGATTCAATACCCCACACATGGTTACTGGCGTGGTTGGCACTATACAAAGCCAACAGGACACTAATAGCCTTCATCAAGAACTCAAGTGGCAGTGGAAAACAACACTAGAGGCCAAGTCAAAGACAATCACACAGGTATTGACATATACCAAGGTGATGCACTGTCCCCTCTGCTGTTCTGCATAGGTCTGAATCCCCTCAGTCAGATCACTATAAAGAGTGGCTATGGATAGAGATTCAGAAATGGAGTTACCATCAACCACCCACTATACATGGATAACATCAAGCTGTATGCCAGCAATGAGCGAGACATTGACTTGCTGATCCAACTCACCAGGAACTACAGCGATGATGTCGGGATGTCATTCGGACAGGACAAGTGCTTTCAGTGTGAGAACTGAAGGGGTTGAATTACCAGATGGTAGGATAGCAGACATACAGGACAGTGAGAAGTAGATGAGTATTCCACAGACAAATGGAAACCACGAGGAGGCAGCGAGGAGATCAGCTACAGCCAAATATCTCCAGAGAGTGAGGCAGGTGCTGAGGAGCCAGCTCAAGGGGAAAAATATGATCCAAGCCATCAACACGTATGCCCTACCAGTCATCAGATACCAGATACCCAGCTAGACTAATAAGCTGGCCAAAGGAGGTGGTAAAGGCCACAGATATCAGGCCACGGAAACTCCTGACAATGCACGGAGGGTCCCACCCAAAGTCCAGCAGCCTGAGACTCAATGATAAGGGAAAATATGGGGGCTGAGGGTTAGTGTGTCAGAGCCACTATCGAGGATGAAACAATGAACATATACATGAGTATGTCAGAAAGAGGGCCCCCAGGATGAATTGCTGAGTGAGTACCTCAGGCAGCAGAAGACAGAGTGGTGAGGAAGACAAAAAGGAGGTCTCATGGAAGACCAAGGCCCTCCATAGGATGTACCATCAACAGACAGAAGATGTGGCTTATATCAAGACATCCTGCTAGTGGCTAGGAAAGGCTGGACTGAAGGACAACACAGAGACTTATCATAGCAGCCCAAGAACAGGACCTCAGCACCAAATGGGTTGAGGCAGGGGTCTACCACATCAGAAAAGACCCAAGACACGGGCCGTGCAAAGAAGCCCCTGAGACATTCCATCACTTAGTAGCAGGGTTTAAAATGCTAGCTGGGAAGCGCACACTGAAATGCATAAGCAAGTGGCTGGGATAGTGTACAGGAATATGTGTGCTGAATACAGACTGGAAGTCCCCTAAGTCCAAATGGGAGAAACCGCTAAAGGTGGTTGAGAATGGCAGAGCCAAGAGATCCTGTGGGACTTCAAGTTCCAGGCTGACATGCACGTTCTGGCTAACCAAGCAGACATGGTGGTGGTCGACAAGGAACACAAGACAGCAGCAGTGATCGGTGTAGCAAACCTGAGTGACAGCAACATCAGGAAGAAAGAGCGTGAGGCGCTGGAGAAATACCAGGAGCTTAAGGAAGAATTAGATCGGATGTGGAAGGTGAAATCCTTGGTAGTCCCAGTGGTAATAGGAGTAGTAGGGGCTGTGACCTTCAAACTGGGAGAGTGGATCCAGGAACACACCACCCGAAAAAGGGTTAGAGAGTGATTAAAAAAAATAAAAAAATAAAAAAATATGTGTGTGTGTGTGTGTGTGTGTGTGTGTGTGTGTGTGTGTGTGTGTGTGTGTGTGTGTGTGTGTGTGTGTGTGTGTGTGTGTGTGTGTGTGTGTGGAGTTGTTGTAGCTATACTTGACTGATAATGTTATAGCAAGCAAGCAAGCTTATATATATATATATATATATATATATATATATATATATATATATATATATATATATATATATATATATATATACACACACACACATAGCGTTTTTTTTCCAAAACCGTCAACGGTGTTGTTATAAGTGCTCAACTAATGGGGAGCGGGAATATCTATCTATCTATCTATCTATCTATCTATCTATCTATCTATCTATCTATCTATCTATCTATCTATCTATCTATCTATCTATCTATCTATCTATCTATCTATCTATCTATCTATCTATCTATCTATCTATCTATCTATCTATCTATCTATATAGGTGTGTGTATATATATAGGTGTATATAGGTATATAGGTGTGTATATAGGTATATATAGGTATATATAGGTGTGTGTATATATATATACACACACACACACATATATTATATATATATATATATACACACACACACATATATATATATATATATAGGTATATATAAAATCATAGTCATGTCCCCACCGGGAGTGACTAGAGCTCTACTTCCAGAATCAACGTGCAGTTGGAATAAGGTGCAAGTTTTAATGCTCAGTCATGGGCACAAGAAAATAATGCATGTTTGTAACCTGGATTTAAATGTTGCTTTATTTGGGGATCCTCTAAGATCTTCTGGTGGTTTGTTGCGGTTGCATGCAGCATAACAACTACATGCTGCTTCACCATGTTTGGGTTATAAAGGAGAAGACAGAGACTCCACAGTCCAGTATCCTGCCACTCAGAAGCCTTGCTTTGTTGCGAGTGTAGCAGGTTAGACGGGTATTAAGGAAGTAGAGTAAAGCTGGTAGTATTAAGCTCATTAGCTCAGGCAGTCATTAGCCTAGCTCCCGTACTTGCTGTGCACCTTTAGAACGTGACTTGATTTTTATGAGTTCTTCTGATCTCCTGCCCAAGTCTGGCTTTATGGGGACCAAACAATGCTCGTAGGGGGCTGACTCGGGCATAACTGTGCGCTAAGGCTGCCCAGGTCTGCCATGGGCGACGATGTGTACCGTGATTGTTTGCTTCCTTGTTCGTCAGCTGATCAAATGCCTGATCAGCGTGTGGAACAGCAGGAACTGTGCTAGTGGTAAGTCTGCATGTCTGCATATCCTGCTCTGTAGCTGTGTGCTGCACCACCAAGTCATACGTGTGAGTTCTTTCCCTTTTGTCTTTACTGTGCAATAACTAAACTGCTAGACTGAAATGTAGTTTTCCATTATTCTTTTTAAAGAAATCGTCAGATTTGACGTTTTAACGAGGATGGAAAACGTGTCATTTTGTAATTTGGCGTGATCTTGATTGCCCCCCTCCCCCCCCAATCTTTATATTTCAAATAATTACCTACTTTTTTCCAGTTTACTTAACCGGACCAACTGACCAGGAACATTATTTACAGCAAAGCCTCACAGCCTGCTGAGCAGTACAGTCACCGTTTCACAGTCGCTGGGCGGCTTCTTCAGCTGGTCAGTTGGGTTAAGTGCCCCGCCTGGGGTAGTTCAGTGAAAGAGAAACTTGATTTTTTTTCCCTTTCCTTTGATTTTTCCCAGTCACCTCAGCTGATCATGCCAGCATCCCTTTCTCAAGCTTTCTTTCAAGCATAGCTAGCACTCCTATTAAAGCTAATGAATGTAAGTCATCTGTTGCCCTGTCTGCTTTTTAATCAATGATGGCGTGGCCAGTGAGTAACATATTTAGGCTATTTTAAGTACACCTGCCAGTTAGTGCAAACCGCCTGCTCCTGCAGACAGCAAATCAAACCGCCTGCTCCTGCAGACAGCAAATCAATGAGCTGCAACTCCATATACTAAGTATGCAGACGGGGTCAAGGTTCAGTTTCTGTTTCAATAAATGCCACAAAGGGCAAGACACATGATCTCAGTGTCTTTGAATGTGAAATAATCATTAGTGTCAGACATGGTTCCAGCACCTCAGCAGCAGCTGCCCTGCTGGGTTTATAGACTTTATAGACTTTATAGACTTTATAGAGCGCTACACTGAACGGAGAACCTCCAGTTAGCAACAGTGACTGTCATGTAAATTCGAGAAGTCAGAGCAGAATGGAAACACAAGCTAGCATGAAGGTCATCGGTAGTACCAGCTCAGTGTGACGTTGCTGTGTAGAACGGCATGGCCGATCACACAGCCCATCGAACCTTGATGGGGATTGGCCACGGCACAGGGAACCCATACCTGTCAGCTAAGAACCACAAGATAAGGCCTCAGTTAGCAGGTGATCACCAAAGATGTATGGCTGAAACTTGGGACAATATTGCCGGTTTGATGAGTCTTGATTTGTCTTGCAACATGTTGATGTTGATGTTATGTAACAATTTGTTGTAAATGCAGGGATCCATCCTGGCTGGTACAGGCTGCCGGTAGTGGTATGATGGTGTGGGGAAGGTTTTGCTTGACACCCATCAAGCCCCTGATACCAGTTGAGCATCATCTTGATATGAAAGCGTACCTAGTTGTTGTTGCTGACCTTCATGGCGACCTACCCTTTTTCAAACGATTGCTTCCGGCAGGGCAGTGGGCCATGTGACATGTGACGTTCATGATCCCAACGTGGTGCCAGGAACATGGCAGTGACATTGGTTTGACTCCAGTTACCCGCTAAGTCTCCAGGTCACAACCCAGTACAGCACCCGTGGATGCATCTGAATGAGAGGTGTGGGCAGATGTTTGCAGGAATTGTGTGATGCTGTCAAGGCAGCATGAACCAAGACCTCTGTCAAACATCCCCAGCACCTTGCTGACTTCATGCCTCGGTGGATTCAGGCGGTCTGGAGGCAAAAGGGGCTGTACCAAGTACATGGTAGTTGTACCTAATGAAGTTGCCATTGTGTGTGTGTGTGTGTGTGTGTGTGTGTGTGTGTGTGTGTGTGCAGTCACCCTAATGGTGTATTGGGTAAAATAAAAGACAAGGGGACTACAATACTAAGAGCTGGAAAGGGGCAAACAGACATGTTCTGTTGCCTTTGTCGTGCCGTAGTAAGTTGGTAGCCATGCTTTGGAGAAAGTGGGGCCAGGTTGTTATCTCGTTAGCGAGTTAGATAATCCCAGCAGATGGTGGGTTGTCTGTTGCTATGGCACTTGGCTGAAAGGCAGCTTTGGGCGTTGGCGCTGGGCCAGCTGTGGGCAAAAAAAGGGTTTCTTTTACTGTGGATACAAGTGAAAGATCAAACTTCTAAAAATACCGGTGCTAAAAGGTTTTCCAAGATCCGCCCCTGGAGTGTTTCCTGCCCGGTGTGAGAGAGTCCACCCAGCGAGGGGCAGGACAGGGCCACCAACTGATACCGGTCTGATTCCAGATGTAATCCCAATGTCCTTAAGCTGTTCTGCCTTATCATGTCTGACTGTAGCTGTATGGCAACTGGTGGATATACGGTCCCCTCGTCCCTTGGAGATGGAATAATAAACTATAAGCCAGACCGCCCAGTGGTTGTCTTGAGAAAAAAACAGGATACCTCGGTGAGTATGGTGGGGTATTGGGTCATTACCCATCCCTGAGAAGCCTGTAGGCTTACTCGTTTACACCAGGGGTGGGTGGGCCGTCTTATCCAGACAGGGCCGGTGTGGGCGGAGGGTTTCTTTTTTCCCCAACCAAGCAGTTGCACACCTGAGCCCACTAACCACCCAGCAGAGTCTGTGCTGAGGAACTTGATGAGGAGACACGGAAACAGAAACCTTCCCCCACACCGGCCCTTGCTGGATAAGACGGCCCACCCACCCCTGGTTTAAACACAAGTGTTGAATCTGCTCACCAAGTCCTAAAAGCATATGCTCGGTGAAACATGATGAATTAAACATTATGGAAGTCTTAAAAAGCTCTTGGTTCGTTGTCAGGACCGAGGAGGTGGGCGTAACGAAGTAGTTGTGCAGCCGGCCAGGCGTGTCATTGCGAATTGTCTGTTTCCATTTACCTTACATCCGTCCCGCTGTGGACACCGGCGACGTGCTGCGTGGAGACGTTCATACTGCAGCACGGAGGCAGCGCAGAAGCTGCGAGACACAAGGCCTCGCCGCACTGTCGACCGTTGCTATGCTCTCATCTGAAGAGCATTTCAGCTGCTTATACATGTGTTATACATGTGTTATACATGCATTATACATGCGTTATACATGCGTTATACACGTATTATACACGCGTTATACATGTATTATACATGCATTATACGTGCGTTATACATGCGTTATACATGTATACTACATGCGTTATACGTGCGTTATACATGTATACTACATGTTATACACGTATTATACATTCATTATACATGATTATACATATGTTATACATGTATAATACATGTGTTATACATGTATAACGCATGTAGTATACATGTAGTATACATGTATTATACATTTATTATACATCTATACTACATGTGTTATACATGTATTATACATGTGTTATACATTTATTATACATGTATACTACATGTGTTATACATGTATTATATATGTGTTATATATTATTATGCATGTATAATGTATAATACATGCGTTATACATGTGTTATACACGTATTGTATATGTATAATGCATGTATAACACATGTATAACGGGTGTATTATACATGCATAATACATGTATAATGCATGTATAACACATGCATTATACATGTATTACTGTAGTACTGGAGCTCAGTGAATGAATTGTTGAGGTCATGGTCAGCGCACACACACACACACACACACACACACACACACACACACACACACACACACACACACACACACACACACTGGTTGTCCATCATATCCAATGATGACCATCTTCTCCTGTTTGTGAGTCCTTTGGTGGCTGGATCTTGGATGCACAGTTGCGGTTGCAGAGCGGGCATGTAAAGGTGGTGCTGGGGGTGGGGGGTGGGGTCAGGGGTAGGGTTGTGAGCATGCCTCTTCACACACTTTGCTACACGGTGTTGTGTGCGCTGGTTTTCCACATACTTCACTCCCTGTGAGACGCGAGAGCGCCAGATGGTGCGGCAGGAGGCCAGTTCCTCCAGAGAAGACGGGTTGATCTGGCGTCTTTTCAGTGTGGTCTTCCTTTGGTCTTTGAACCGCTTCTTCTGCCCACCAGCAGTGTGCTGACCCGGGTCTAGTTGGCCCGGAGGACTTTAGGTGGGAGTCGTTGGCTGGGCATGTGAATGACACGCCCAAGCCGCCTGAGCCACTGCGACTACGTGCCCGTTCTCACACCTCTGTCCTGGTCAGCAGCAATAGTCTGGAAACACACACACACACACACACACACACACACACACACACACACACACACACACACACACACACACACACACACACACACACACACACACACACACACACACACCAAGATGCACACATATTTAACACCTAAATAAGCGCATGTACACAAGTACATGCAGATATACGTATATGGCTAAACAACAAGATGCCATGCAGTCTTATTTTTGAGTGCCCACTTCCTGTTTCTGCTTTTGTCTTCTTCACTTGGTCGTGTATGTTTCTCTTAATCACTATAAAACACAACTGCTTCCGCTTTCCTCCGGTTTACTGGATATCTCAGTTATATGAACATGTAATATGCTGAAACACAATGCGCGCACACACACACACACGCGCACAGACACACACACACACACACACACACACACACACACACACACACACACACACACACACACACATACACGTAGTCCTATTTCTCCACCCGGGAGTAGCTGAAGTCCTTTTTAATAAGATTATAGAGAAGAAGAGAGAGTGGGGGGAGAGGGGGGAGAGAGAGAGAGAGAGAGAGAGAGAGAGAGAGAGAGAGAGAGAGAGAGAGAGAGAGAGAGAGGTGAAAGATGGGTCATCCATTGTTCCTCCACTGACAGACAGTAGAAGAAGAGCGCGGTGGTCATGGTTTTACTGTACTGTGCTCGCACACACAGCATGGTGATGTGCATCAGAGTTGTGTGTTCGGTGCAGAGGCGGGGGGGGGGGGTGGATGGTGTAGCTGGAGGTGGTGCTGCTCTGACTGGAGGCGGTGCTACTCTGCAGACGGTGCTGCTCTGGCTGTAGACGGTGCTGCTTTGGAGACGGTGCTTCTCTGGCTGGAGGCGGTGCTGCTTTGGAAACGGTGCTGCTCTGGAGACGGTGCTGCTCTGGCTGGAGGCGGTGCTGCTTTGGAGACGGTGCTGCTCTGGCTGGAGACGGTGCTGCTCTGGCTGGAGGCGGTGCTGCTCTGAAGACGGTGCTGCTCTGGCTGGAGGTGGTGCTGCTCTGGCTGGAGGCGGTGCTGCTTTGGAGACGGTGCTGCTCTGGCTGGAGGCGGTGCTGCTTTGGAGACGGTGCTGCTCTGGCTGGAGACGGTGCTGCTCTGGCTGGAGGCGGTGCTGCTTTGGAGACGGTGCTGCTCTGGCTGGAGACGGTGCTGCTTTGGCTGGAGGCAGTGCTGCTTTGGAGACGGTGCTGCTCTGGCTGGAGGCAGTGCTGCTTTGGAGACGGTGCTGCTTTGGAGACGGTGCTGCTCTGGCTGGAGACGGTGCTGCTCTGGCTGGAGGCGGCGCTGCTTTGGAGACGGTGCTGCTCTGGCTGGAGGCGGTGCTGCTTTGGAGACGGTGCTGCTCTGGCTGGAGACGGTGCTGCTCTGGAGACGGTGCTGCTCTGGCTGGAGACGGTGCTGCTCTGGAGACGGTGCTGCTCTGGAGACGGTGCTGCTCTGGCTGGAGACGGTGCTGCTCTGGCTGGAGGCGGCGCTGCTTTGGAGACGGTGCTGCTCTAGCTGGAGGCGGTGCTGCTTTGGAGACGGTGCTGCTCTGGCTGGAGACGGTGCTGCTCTGGAGACGGTGCTGCTCTGGCTGGAGACGGTGCTGCTCTGGAGACGGTGCTGCTCTGGAGACGGTGCTGCTCTGGCTGGAGACGGTGCTGCTCTGGCTGGAGGCGGTGCTGCTTTGGAGACGGTGCTGCTCTGGCTGGAGACGGTGCTGCTCTGGAGACGGTGCTGCTCTGGCTGGAGACGGTGCTGCTCTGGAGACGGTGCTGCTCTGGAGACGGTGCTGCTCTGGCTGGAGACGGTGCTGCTCTGGCTGGAGGCGGCGCTGCTTTGGAGACGGTGCTGCTCTAGCTGGAGGCGGTGCTGCTTTGGAGACGGTGCTGCTCTGGCTGGAGACGGTGCTGCTCTGGAGACGGTGCTGCTCTGGCTGGAGACGGTGCTGCTCTGGAGACGGTGCTGCTCTGGAGACGGTGCTGCTCTGGCTGGAGACGGTGCTGCTCTGGCTGGAGGCGGTGCTGCTCAGGCTGGAGGCGGTGCTGCTCTGGCTGGAGACGGTGCTGCTCTGGCTGGAGACGGTGCTGCTCTGGCTGGAGACGGTGCTGCTTTGGAGATGGTGCTGCTCTGGCTGGAGACGGTGCTGCTCTGGCTGGAGACGGTGCTGCTTTGGAGATGGTGCTGCTCTGGCTGGAGGCGGTGCTGCTCTGGCTGGAGGCGGTGCTGCTTTGGAGACGGTGCTGCTCTGGCTGGAGGCGGTGCTGCTCTGGCTGGAGGCGGTGCTGCTCTGGCTGGAGGCGGTGCTGCTCTGGCTGGAGGCGGTGCTGCTCTGGCCCGGCCCAGGGGCCCTGCAGGGATTGTCTGCAGAGCAGGAAGTGAGCACGGCATTAAGTCAGGATAAGAAACTGTTCCACCAGTACGGCTGCACACACACACGACCTCGACACGAACACACACACACACACACACACACACACACACACACACACACACACACACACAACAAACACACACACACCACACAACACACACACACACCACACAACACACACACACACCACACAACACACACACACACACACACACAACAAACACACACACAACACACACACACACAACACACACACAAACACACAACCCACACACACACCACACACACACACACACACACACACACACACACACACACACAACAAACACACACACACCACACACACACACACAACACACACAAAACAAACACACACACAACTCACACACACACAAACACACAACACACACACACAACACACACACACACCACACAACACACACACACACCACACAACACACACACACACACACACACACACACACACACACACACACACACAACACACACACACCCCGTTTTCACACGAGGAGATGCGTGGTGTTAATAGGCAAAGTGATGGCGGGACGTGGTGAGTAGTGAGGACACAGTGAAATGCGCTGCTCATGGGTTTGATTTGGACAGAGCGCGAGAAGAAGAAGCCAGTAAAGTCCCAGTAGAACCCGGTGGCATTAACCCGACAAAACACAGCACGTGACCAGAGTTCTGGCAGGCTGGCCCGGCCAGCTACACGTCTCAAGTCCGTGGTTCTGGGTTGGCTTGTAAGTCAGCATCTGCAGCAACTGTCTGTCGGGGCGTCCGGGCAGGGTGGTGGTCTGTTCCGTCGCCTACCAACACGGGGGTCGCCGGTTCGAATCCCTGTTCTGCGTCCAGCTTGGTCGGGCGTCCCTACAGACACAATTGGCCGTGTCTGCGGATGGGAAGCCGGATGTGGGTGTCCTGGTCACTGCACTAGCGCCCCCTCTGGTCGGTCGGTCGGGGTGCCTGTTTGGGGGGGAATAGCGTGATCCTCCCACGCGCTACGCCCCCTGGTGAAACTCCTCCCTGTCAGGTGAAAAGAAGCGGCTGGTGACTCCACATGTATGGGAGGAGGCATGTGGTAGTCTGCAGCCCTCCCCGGATCGGCAGAGGGGGCGGAGCAGAGCCCGGGACGGCTCAGAAGGGTGGGGTGATTGGCCGGATACAAGTGGGGGGAAAAGGGGGGAAAAAGTTTGTCGTATTCTTTGTCCAATTGTGTGTAGTTAATCTGTCTTTAGTCCTGACCCGCACCTTGTCCTACACTCACTGACCACAACACGCTATTCACACACACACACACACACACACACACACACACACACACACACACACACACACACACACACACACACACACTCACACACACACACACACACACTCACACACACACACGCCGTTTCCGGTTTTAGGATTAGAGAGGTGTGTGTGTGTGTGTGTGTGTGTGTGTGTGTGTGTGTGTGTGTGTGTGTGTGTGTGTGTGTGTGTGTGTGTGTGTGTGTGATTAGGTCCTTGGTTGGGCTCCTGCACCGTGGCACGCTGTTCATTCCGGTGCCTGCTGAGAATGTGTGGGTGGAGAGGAGAGAAGATGATGATGAGGCAGGGAGATAAAGGAGAAAAGAGGAGGATGAGGTGGGGAGATGAAGGAGAAAAGAGGAGGATGAGGTGTGGAGATGAAGGAGAGAAAATGAGGATGAGGTGGGGAGATGAAGGAGAGAAAATGAGGTGGGGAGATAAAGGAGACAAGAGGAGGATGAGGTGGGAAGATAAAGGAGAGAAGATGAGGGTGAGGTGGGGAGATGAAGGAGAGAAGAGGAGGATGAGGTGGGGAGATAAAGGAGACAAGAGGAGGATGAGGTGGGGAGATGAAGGAGAGAAGATGAGGGTGAGGTGGGGAGATGAAGGAGAGAAAATGAGGTGGGGAGATCAAGGAGGAGGATGAGGTGGGGAGATAAAGGAGACAAGAGGAGGATGAGGTGGGGAGATAAAGCAGAAAAGAGGAGGATGAGGTGGGAAGATAAAGGAGAGAAGAGGAGGATGAGGCACGGAGATAAAGGAGAAAAGAGGAGGAGGAGGTGGGGAGATGAAGGAGAGAGGAGGAGGAGGCGGGAAGATAAATGAGAGAAGAGGAGGATGAGGTGGGGAGATAAAGCAGAGAAGAGGAGGATGAGGTGTGAAGATAAAGGAGAGAAAAGGAGGATGAGGTGGGAAGATAAAGGAGAGAAGAGAAGGCTGAGGCGGGGAGATAAAGGAGAAAAGAGGAGGATGAGGTGGGGAGATAAAGGAGAGAAAAGGAGGAGGAGGTGGGAAGATAAAGGAGAGAAGAGGAGGATGAGGCACGGAGATAAAGGAGAAAAGAGGAGGAGGAGGTGGGGAGATGAAGGAGAGAGGAGGAGGAGGAGGAGGCGGGAAGATAAATGAGAGAAGAGGAGGATGAGGTGGGGAGATAAAGGAGAGAAAAGGAGGATGAGGTGGGGAGATGAAGGAGAGAAGAGGAGGATGAGGCACGGAGATAAATGAGAGAAGAGGAGGATGAGGCAGGAAGATGAAGAAGAGAAGAGAAGGCTGAGGCGGGGAGATAAATGAGAGAAGAGGAGGATGAGGCAGGGAGATGAAGGAAAGAAGAGGAGGATGAGGCAGGGAGATGAAGGAGCGTGAAGACAGAGAGGAGTGACAGGGGGATAAGGACAGGCGGTAGGAGGAGAGGTGACAGGAAGAGGTAGGGGAGAGACAGAGGGGTACTTGTGTTGGGGGACAAAGAAACAAAGAGGAGAGGAGGGCAGGAGAGGAGGGGTAAGAGGTGATGCAGAGGAGGGAGGGAGGGAGGGAGGAAGGTGAGGGTGAGGGGCTTTCTGTTTTTTGTTTCTCTGTAAGTCAGCATGGAGTACTCATCAGCTGTGTTGGGCTATATGTGACGTCATCATCTGAGCCAAATGTGAAATATAACAGGACTCTCAGCTAAGGGGAGAGAGAGAGGGGGGAGGGGGGGTGAGCTATCTTTACTTTTGCAAGAAAAAAGAAACCTGAAAGAAATGAAGAGAAGATTGGTGATAATAAGAGGGACACATATTCAGCGTAAGATCAGAGAGTGAGTGTAATAATAGTGTAATAACAGAGTAATGACGGTGTAATAACGGAGGAGGAGACAGTAACGTGCAGACCGGAGTGAGAACCGGGCCATGTGCTGGGCTGTTAATGAATAATAGCAGTAAGCTGCCTGTCGAGAGTGAGTGTAATAATAGTGTAATAACAGAGTAATGACGGTGTAATAACAGAGGAGGAGACAGAAACGTGCAGACCGGAGTGAGAACCGGGCCATGTGCTGGGGTGTTAATGAATAATAGCAGTAAGCTGCCTGTCGAGAACACTTCGTCCCATAGGGTGACCCTGCGAGATAGTTCCGCACAAATCATGTGGTGTGTGTGTGTGTGTGTGTGTGTGTGTGTGTTGCATAGTGCTGCGTCAGGCTGGGGGAGCTAGACCTTCATCATCATCTGACGTACACACCTCTTACATAAGCGCAGCACCCACTGCGAGATCCTTCACGTTCTTCTTCCTCTAAACTCTTCTTCTCTCAACTCTTCCTCTGCTCTCCTCTGACTCGGTGTAGCTGTGAGAAGGAGTCCCCCAGAACCTGAGCGAGACTCCTGTGGCCCAACCCGAGGATGTTTTCCAAAGGACAGTGTTGAATACGGGTCTCTTTTCATCCTGCCACTCAACTTGATCGCTTTACAGCTGCCAGTGTAGGTACCTGAGCTGCTCGGGTTGCCAGATCTGCTCGGGTTGCCGGATCCGCTCCGGTTGCCGGATCTGCTCGGGTTGCCAGATCTGCTCGGGTTACCGGATCCGCTCGGTTTGCCGGATCCGCTCGGGTTGCCAGATCTGCTCGGGTTACCGGATCCGCTCGGGTTGCCAGATCCGCTCGGGTTGCCGGATCCGCTCGGGTTGCCAAATCCGCTCGGGTTACCGGATCCGCTCGGGTTACCGGATCCGCTCGGGTTGCCAGATCTGCTCGAGTTACCGGATGTGCTCGGGTTGCCAGATCTGCTCGGCAGAGTAAAGGTGACGCACTTCCGTATATACACAAGTGATTTGAAAACGTGCACGCGCCACAAGATAAGAACAAGAAGATTTACAAGGTAAGAAAAGGAAGATATATTTTCCCAGTTATTTTTTTGCTTTTCTTTTCTTGCTGTTTACAAAACTAAAGCTTACAAGTGATAGTACTTTCTAAAATGTAGCGTTGGTTGTGTAAGCTTTGATCATTAGGGTTTATCAACACGAGATTTGATCGAGACTTCTCTGTGGTCTTAGTTTGTTAGCTCAGGTTAGCTAACGTTAACATAACTGTCCTGTCCAGAAAGATCAAAAACTAAATGATGAAGACTAAATGAAGTTATTCATGTAATTTATTAAGAAGACCCTTAAAATATATCAAAACATGTTCAATAATGGGGTATTATTTGGCCATTTAATTTTCAATTTAACATTGTATTTTTACTTTATCGTTTTTCATTGACATTTTTACAAATCTTTCAAAGGGGCCCAACTTTACGCCATTTACGATTCTGAATGAAGCAACCAACATGGACGTGTCAGTTATAAACTTCACTTTTTAACAAAAATGTCTGCACACCTATGCTTGTTGCAGATACCGCCCCCCCTCCCCCCCGTTGGGAGGAGCATCCTGGAAAAACACGCAGGATGGACTTTGTACATTTGATGCACATCAGAGCAACGACTGTGCATGAAATCCTGCTGCCAATTTGTCCAGGATTTAAACAAAGGAACCTCAGAACAGCATCGCTGCTCTTTGCAGATGATGTGGGTTTGTTGGCTTCGTCAGAACGTGACCTCCAGCTCTGCACTGGGGTGGTTTCAGCTGGGTGTGAAATGGCCGGGATGAGAGTCAGCACCTCCAAGTCTGAGGCCGTGGTTCTCTATGATTCCGTTTATGGTTCTGCTGCTCCTTCACATTGAAAGGAGCTAGTTGAGGTGGTTCGGGCATCTGATCAGGACGCCTCCTGGGCGCCTTCCTTTGGAGGTTTACCGGGTACGGCCAACTGGGAGGAGACCCCGGGGTAGACCCGGAACTCGCTGGAGGGACTACATGTCCAATCTGGCCTGAGAAGGCCTTGGGATCCCCCAGGAGGAGCTGGAGGGACTACATGTCCAATCTGGCCTGGGAAGGCCTTGGGATCCCCCAGGAGGAGCTGGAGGGACTACATGTCCAATCTGGCCTGGGAAGGCCTTGGGATCCCCCAGGAGGAGCTGGAGGGCGTTGCTGGGGAGGGGGAGGTCTGGAGTGCCCTACTTAGCTTGCTGCCACCACGACCCCACCCTGGAGAAGTGGCTGAAGATGAATGAATGAATGAATGAATGAACAAAGTAAGATGTGTAACTAAATGATAATCAGATGAGTCCAGTGGTGCCCATTGTTTACAGTAAGTCAGCACCCTCCCCTAGTGGTACCGTCTGTCAGTATGTCAGTGTCTTCTGTTGTGATGAGGTGTGAAGAGCTGTAACACGCCAACAGATAAAACATCGTATATGTCTGTGGAGGCCATTAATGAACACCTGAGGAGTTGCATCTGCAAAAAGGAGGCCTGAAAAAGCAGGAGTGATGCTTATGTGTTTTCTGCCAGCTGATCACATACAGACCGAGAGAGAAGTAGGAAAAGGGGGTTAGGGTTAGGGAAGACAGTGCGGTTGAGAAAAATAATATTTATTTTACATGTTTCACTTACGTCATAGTTCCCATCTGCTGCCAAAAATACCAAGTCTCTGTTAAATAAACTTTCGAAGCAAAGCACAAACCCTGGAAACTGGAGAACAACTGGCCCGGGTCTGTCCAAGTAAAATATGTCTTCTAGCACCTCCAAAGCTCCCTGTTCAACACACTACACGTATCTTGGTTGTTTAATCTATGCAGTCACCCTTTTTCGGGTGGTGTGAAAGCGGTAGTGGTCGATGTAGCAATGCCGAGCAACAGCAGCATCAGGGAGAAAGAGCATGAGAAGATGGAGGAATACCAAGGGCTGAGGGGAGAACTAGATCGGATGTGGGAGGCGAACTCCACAGTCGTCCCAGTGGTAGTGGGAGCACTAGGGGCTGTGACCCCCAAACTTGGGGAGTGGCTCCAGGCCTCCGGCAGATTCCGGGAACACAGCCTGAGGTCTCTGTCCCGAAGAGTGTGGTGCTAGCTAGCAACAGCGAACATACTGCACAGAACCCTCAACCTCCCAGGCCCCTGGTAGGGGACCCCAGCTTCCGATATTTGGTTGTTGGCGTTCGGTTTCCATTTGGGGATTCGGGGACTCGTTTTTGTTTCGTTTTTTTGCTAAATGCAGGCTTTCAATAAAGGTGAACTGTGTAGTAACATTTGTCAGCCCGTTCTTGTACTATGTTTATCATTTTTAATAGCGCTGTTAAAATGTGGGAAATATATACCGCCTCAGCTGCGGCGCTGGACATCCCTCCCACGCGCAGCAGTGACGTCATGCTTCCGTTCCCCTTGGCCGTTAAAGGGAAAACAAAATGGCGACGACCTCAGCTGTGTGGCGACACTCTAAATCAGTGGTTCTCCACCTTTTTGGGGTCCTGGACCCCCTGCGTATTTTTGATCTACCCTGAGGACCCCTCCACCTGATCTTGGGGGAGGGGGGTTGCAATTTGATAGAAACAGTAGAAACTGCATTTTAAATTGCATTATAGCATTTATTCACTCTTTGGGGCAAAAATAAGAGCTTTCAGTTGTAACTTAGATATAGTTAACAAAACAGAATTCTTATGCAGTAACTTTCAGATATATGTAACAAAACAGAATATGTATTCAGTAACTTTCAGATATATGTAACAACACAGAATATGTATTCAGTAACTTTCAGATATATGTAACAAAACAGAATATGTATTCAGTAACTTTTAACAATGCAAACGGGAGCGAGATCTCTTATTAAAATACAATAAATTACACTTGTGAAACAGATGTAATTAGAGAAAAAAGTCCTGTTACCCTTTATAGTTTAGGTAGATAAAGGTCTCAGTCACATTTGAGTAAAATAATCCTATTTCTATAAATGTCATAGCATCTTTTTTTTAAAGATATTTTATTTTCACGGACCCCTTGCAATTACACCACGGACCACTAGGGGTCCGCGGACCCCCGGTTGAGAAACACTGCTCTAAATGGAGCGACGGCAAGGCAGTGTGCCAAGTACGCCGTGTGAAACTGGCCTCCCACGGCGGCACAACCAGCACGGTGAACCACCTGAACGCTGTAAGTAGGAGGCTGTTCTTATACGGCGGTAAAAACCCAGACTACGCTAGCTAGCAAACTTAGCTTAGCTCATGTCTGTTTTCCAGTCGCTAGCTAGCTACTAGCGATATCAACAGTGGCGCCCCCTAGGGGTGGCCAGGGGTGGCCACAGCCACCCTGATACTATCCCTGCCCCCCCCCCCCCCGCTGGCCCCCCCAGCCATGAGTCGCATATGCAGAATATGCTTCTATCTGATATCTTACATCAGGTGCTGTTCACTTAAATCAATAATGTATATGTTTCTTAACTCTCATATTGACAGTTTTCCACTAGGCTATACAGTATACTGCAACAGCATCCTAGAATTCCCGAAATTCAGTCATGGCATTTGGTTTTGGAGTGCCACCCCAAGATTTTCAGTGGCCCCATTTGCCCCCCCCCCCTATGGGGTTAGACTAATATTTTATATTTAAATTACCTTATTGGTAATTTCTATAAATGACAATATCACCACTTGCACAATCACAGTGTATGCTATTATTTGTCTCAGCACTGTTTTGTACTGCTTCTACAGTGTCTACTGGTGACCCCCCCCCCCCAAAAAAAGAGAAAACAACAACAACAGCAATAACAGAACATCATTATTTTATCTCTGTGTATGATCTGTAGTTGTTGAGTCTTTGTAGAACTTGTGGACATGTGTGAGTGCTCCTGTGTAGGTATGCAGTATGTCCCTCACCCAGTTCGTTTGGTTCAGTTCCAGCTCCCCCTGAGCAACCAGCTGGACCGCTGAGCTGCTCTACATGTCCAGTATGGCCAGAAGTTAATCCAGAAACAACAGCAGGGGAACTAGACATCGACTTTCAGCACACTGAGAACAGTCAGGGGAGATGTTTGGCCAAGTCGTGTGCCTCAATATTGTTTGTCAGTAAATAAAAGGGTTCTTATTTAACACTGAAATCAGTTGATATCAAATGTAATTAATAATGCTTTTATGCCCTTACATCATTGGTCCATTTTAAATGGGATGTATGCTGATATCAAAATGTATGTGCATGTTAACCTGTAAAATGTCAGAGTTCACTGCTAGTTCACATCTAATGCACCACTGCATCAGTCTGGCCCTTCTTGCAAACTTTCTGAAGCCCAGAAATCTGCCAGGATGACATTTGTTAGTGGACACCAGGCTGATGTCAAGGAAGGAAGCTGGAAACGTAATTCTCTTTCTAGATCCACATGGCCAGCCTTGATACAGGGTACAGCTGACATGGTCAGTGCCTCTGACAGTGTTTTTTTATAGTTTTCAACATGTATTTTGCCTCAAGTTTGCTGACAGTAGGGACAACCAAAAGTGTTTGAGCTTAAATAGCTTACAATAGTAGATACCACAATTCAAATATGTCTTTCAGGGCTGCTTACTTAACCTTCTCTTTATTTCATCAAATATCTTTCTAGAATTTATCTTGTATTGTGTTTTTTTTTTGTTGACACTATGAACCGGGATCCCCTAAACAAGAATTGTAGCATTATATTTAAATATATATATATATATATATATATATATACACAATATGTGCTTTATTGGGATGACATACGTTTGTGCACATATTGCCAAAGCATGTAAAACAACAACAACACAACACAACAATGATTATAATAATAACAGCACCAACAACAATGATTATGATATTAAACAACAACAGCAGCAGCAAAAGGTACCGACATAGTATATATCGTCACCTTCTTAAAATAATGGCCTAAGTCATAGTTTCAAGTTTTTCAAAAAACAATAAACTGAAACTGAAACAAAATGTGTCAGTTTATTCTGGCAGGGAAGGAGCCTGAGCTGGTGCGAGAGGTGGAGCGGTACCAACTAGACATAGAAGAAACTGAAACAAAATTTGTCAGTTTATTCTGTTTTTTGAAAAACTTGAAAATATGACTTAGGGAGTTATTTTAAGAAGGTGACAATATCGTCACCTTCTTAAAATTATATATATATATATATATATATATATATATATATATATATATATATATATATATATATATATATATATATATATATATATATATATATATATGTCCTGCCTAATGATGCATACAGTGACTGTAAAACATCTTTAGATATTCAAACTTCACTATTTGTACAAGTTCAACATTTTGTGAATTTGTTTCATAAATGTTTATAGATCTGCATTTCAGTTAAGAAACAAAACCTTTCCATAAGCTTTCTAGATTCCACCATTGTTCCTCCCAAGACACAGGGACACCAACATTTAACTGAAATGTTAGAAAGGGAACGTTTGGATAGCCATTAAATCTGTTTTCTTTTTCCCTATGGTGTCTTTATTTTAATTTTGTTTGTTTTTAGCAGAAAAGAAGACCTTGTATTGATATTGTATAAAAGATCCTGCTGGTTCTCAGTAGCAAGCAATCAATCATGCGTGATGTTGCTGGCTTTGCAAAGTTCACTGGGTTTATAGTAATTGATGGCACACCAAAGCACTCCTAATCCACTGCCACGTCTTTCATGTTTTTGTTCTGAGGGCAGAAGCAACTTATCAAGCCCGGGTGTAGGCTTCTAATATCGTTTCTGCCTCACCGACTATGAATGTTATATTGGTTTATCTGTTGTTCTGGTGCCAATCTGTTTGTTTATTAATTTGACAGGTGTGACGCCCACTGATAACCTGCAGCATCTGGAGGAGAAGGGTGAGATGCCCAATTCCACCAGCCAATAGCAGCACTTGGACCACATTCAGAGCTAACCAGCTGACCCCACTACACACAATAAGGCAGCAAGCTGTCGTGGGAATGTCCTCCTTGCCAATAACTCAATCCAAGACCGGTAAGATCCACCTCTAATGCCAACACTGGAGTTTGAACCTATCTCATATGTCTTTGTTTATCCGTGTGGGGTCATCTTTAAATAGCTGGGTTTTTCAAGATGATTTAATCTAGCAAGAACAAAACAGTACATGACATGAAACATAAAAATGCAGACTATGATTAAAAAAAGGGATTGGATGTAGAAAGAATAGAGGAGAGCAATGAAAACACCATCAGTCTGAACTGACTGCAGTTTATAAGTTGGTTTATAAGGGTGGGGACACCTACAGCCAGTTTAGACTGAAGAGGTCACTTAAGATGAGTGACGGAACGTTTCTCTCAATGCACGTTGTGTCCAGATGAACTGATTCAAACTTATTTGACTGTAAGGCATATACACGGATTAGCCAAAACATTAAAACCACTGACAGGTAAGTGAATAACATTGATTACCTTGTCACAATGGCACCTGTCAAGGGAAGGGATATATTGGGTAGCAAGTGAACAGTCAGTTCTTGTAGTTAATGTGTTGGAAGCAGGAAAAATGGGCAAGCGTAAGGATCCGAGTGACTTTGACGAGGGCCAAATTGTGATGGCTAGACGACTGGGTCAGAGCATCTCCAAAACGGCAGGTCTTGTGGGGTGTTTCTGGTATGCAGTGGTCAGCACCTACCAACCAGTTGTCCAAGGAAGGACAACTGGTGAACTGGCAACAGGGTCATGGGTGCCCAAGGTTCATTGATGCCCGTCATCCCACAGAAGAGCTACTGTAGCTCAAATTGCTGAAAAATGTAAGCTGGCTATGATAGACAGGTGTCAGAACACAGTGCATTGCAGCTTGCTGCGTATGGGGCGTTGTAACTACAGACCATTCAGAAGCCTATGATGACTGACCCCTGTCCACCACTGAAAGCACCTATGTAAGTGTATGCAAGTGTCAGAACTGGGCCATGAAGGACTTCCAGAGAGCAGGGACAGCGACTTGCGAGGAGGTTTTCTTTTTCTTTTTTTTGGTGAGCTCCGTACATGGTTATATTTAATTAATTCAAACCCAACCCCTACTCTAAAACTTGGTCCAGCACTTACTTTTAGCGACAATTCTCGTGACTTGTCAAATCTTCGTGAGCTGCAGTTTCAACTAAACCATGCTAAACTTCTTCAGCATAAACTAGGCCATGAAGTCCAGGACTCGCCTGACGAAGAAGCCCCACATTTCATGCTCTGCAATGGAAGCACTTATGAAGGCCATCAAAGAATCAGAGCAAAAAGTGCTAGCCAAGATAGATTCATCAAACAAGAAAAACTGAAGGTCTTTCAAGAACGCTTCACCTGGAAATCACAAACGTCCACGCTGAACGCTCCAAGGCAATAGGGGACGTTAAGAAAGTAAAAGCCGTGCATGCTACGCGAATTAGTAACTCAGAAGAATGAACTAATGGCTACTCGGACTTTGTCATCCGACTTGAAAATGAAGTCAAATCTCTCACCTTGAAAGTGAGCCAGTTGGCAGCTAAAACCGAGGACTTTGGAATCCAGACAGAGGAGAAAGCAGAGTATCTGCATGAAGGAGGGCTTCGGTGATATACGGCCAGACCATGCTATTGCTAATATGCTACAGGACTCAATTCAATTCAATGATGCTTTATTGGCATGACTGCATTAATTACAATGTTGCCAAAGCAAAACAGGTCAACAGAACTAAACCAACAAAAAAAAAAAACAACAACAAAAAAACAAAAAAGGAACAGATAGAACTGGCAGAAACATAGAACAGCACTTGAACAGCAACTGACAGTAACTGACAGTGTTTTGGTCACTCACTGTCCCCTTAGGCTATGCTATTCTGACACATATTGTGTCGCAAGGTGTGACCTTTGAACCTCTCCTAAAATAAGTGGCCATAGTTCTTTCTCATCCCGCAGTAGAACATTTGGAATCTGGTTTTCAAATGTCTCCTGGTATTTTTCTCTTATGTTCTGGAATTTCTCACAATTTAGCAGGAAGTGCATCTCTGTCTCCACCTCACCTGCCGTACAGGGACCGCATATTCTTTGCTCTTTTGGTAGCCAAGATGTGTTGTGTGTCTGTCCTTTTCAGTGGCTAGACTGTGGTCAGTGAGCCTGTACTTGGTCAGGATGTGTCTGTGCTGACTGTCTCTGACAGTGGACAGACAGTCAGCCAGTTTGTCTTCTCTTTTTAGGCCCCATAACATCCTCATTTGTGTTGTCATTTGGTTTGTGTGTCCCAGTGTTCCACACATGAGTTGTTGCATTGTGTGATGTTGTGGTTTATCTAGTCTGTGGTTGGTTAGTAGTGCTGGTCTGAAACTCATCTGTGTCAGTGGTTACGGGTCAGTTAGTTTCACAACCAGCTGACTGAGGGGACTCTTCCTTAGCTCTTGGATCTGGACTGCTTTAAACTGCAGTGTGTGGTGGGGACTTGATTTAAGGTGCATCCAGGATGTACTAAGTGATCTGTTCTGATGTGTATTATCAGTGGCAAACGGCCTCATTCTGCCCTGCATGCATCTGTTGGTGTTTTCCTTTGTACATTTATCAATTTTCGACAGAATTCTGCATGCAGGGCTTCTATTGGATGTTTGTCCCATCTAGTGTAGTCTTGCTGGCTGAGTGGACCCCATACTTCACTTCCATATACTGCAATGGGCAGGAGGACACTGTCAAAGATTTAGGACCAGATTTTAATTGGGATGTCTGTTTTATAGAATGTTCTTTTTATTGCATAGAAAGCTCTTCAGGCTTTCTCTTTAAGTGCATTCACTGCCAGACCAAAGCTTCCCGAGGCACTGACCCTCAGTCCAACTGACCCTCAGTCCCACTGACCCTCAGTCCCACTGACCCTCAGTCCAACTGACCCTCAGTCCCACTGACCCTCAGTCCCACTGACCCTCATTCCCACTGACCCTCGGTCCAACTGACCCTCGGTCCAACTGACCCTCGGTCCCAATGACCCTCAGTCCCACTGACCCTCAGTCCAACTGACCCTCGGTCCCACTGACCCTCAGTCCAACTGACCCTCGGTCCCACTGACCCTCAGTCCCACTGACCCTCAGTCCCACTGACCCTCAGTCCAACTGACCCTCAGTCCCACTGACCCTCAGTCCCACTGACCCTCAGTCCAACTAACCCTCAGTCCCACTGACCCTCAGTCCAACTAACCCTCAGTCCCACTGACCTTCAGTCCAACTGACCCTCAGTCCCACTGACCCTCAGTCCAACTGACCCTCAGTCCCACTGACCCTCAGTCCAACTGACCCTCAGTCCCACTGACCCTCAGTCCCAGGTCATCATAATTTAACGTGTGCTCTAGGGTGGTGTTACCTAGAGTAAATAGGTGTCTACTTTCCTGACACCTGGGCTTCTTCTGGAAGATCATAATTTTTGTCTTTTTTAATTTTACTGCCAGGGCCCGGTTCTGACAGTATTTCTGTAGCAGATCCAGATGCTGCTGTAGACCCTGTTCTGTGGGTGACAGAGACTAGCTGAGCCTCGACTATACTCCGACACTAAACCATGTTCATAGAAGCCTGCAGCCCAAACTGAAGGATGACAACCCACCCAGACCCATTGTGGTCAAGTTTCATTACTTCTGAGAGAAAGTGGACGTTCTACAGAAAGCTGCAAATACAAGAGTCAACCTTCATAACAATAAATGACTCCACATCTATCCCGACTACGCAACACTGGTGAAGATGAAGCGAGCTGCCTTTAATGAAGTCTGGGGACTGCTCCGCTGCTGTAGCATCTCATACCCAGCCCTACTCAGTGATGTGCAGTCAGGGGAGGCAGACTAGGCAGTGCTTCACTCACCCAGGCTAAAAAGAAAATAAATGAAATATCATGATAGTTACAAAAGTATTTATTTATTTATTTACTTTAATTTGTTAAGATTATTGTAAAAAATAATAAAAAAAAACATGTAAAACTTGTTTTATCAATAAAAGGCATGCCCTATTCCGGATGGCTTGCTCCCAAAGCTAGCATTCGTGAATGCAGGCTGCTGAGGCAGAGTTTGCTTGTGCCTCTCTCTGGCCTAAATAAATATAGTGCCTACCCAGCCATGGACCTCACCACACGTTACCGGCCCTATGGCAGATCACGATTCCAGTAGGTGAGCCGAAATCATGCAATAAGGCGTCTGAAGCCAAAGGTTATATATATATATATATATATATATATATATATATATATATATTTTTTTTTTTTTTTTCTTTTCTTAATGTAGGCCATTTCAACAGTGCCCTGGCCCGTAAATGCTTTTCAAGACAAGCCCCAGTCCCTTAACCCATTGGTTGTAATGTTTTCTACCCCTCCATTGGTTGCTGTGCATCATAAGTACCTAGCCCATTGGTTGTTATAGTTTAAATGTTTCCTTGTCTGATTGGTTGCTGTCCACCGAAATTAGGGGCGTGACACTGGGCAACATAAACTGTATGATTCTTTGTTTAACCACATTAGCAGCTGATGAGTGCACGATGCACGAAACAGGCCTGTACTGCAATATAGTAAAACTTTTTTTCCCTGTATCTGTGTTGATATACAGTGCTGCTTGAAAGTTTGTGAACCCTCCAGACAGGGTCACTGTTTTTGTAAAAAACATTAAAATAAGCTTATTACGCATACATCCAAATCCCAATTTGTAAAGCACACCTTCCAAATAATGGACACACACACAAAAAGAGATATATTTTCATTATCTAATTCAACAAAGGTGGTTTATTTCACAAAAACTGAAAATGTAACATGTGCAAAAGTATGTGAACCCTTGTATTAGTAGCTTGTGGCTCCTCCTTTTGCAGCCATTACTTCAACCAAACGTCTTCTGTAACCACTAACCAGTCTCTCGCATCTGCTTATGGGGCTTTTGCCCACTCCTCCTTGCAGAACTCAGCCAGTTGAGAGAGGTTGGAGGGACATCTGGTATGTGCCGACTTCTTCAGGTCTCGCCACAACATTTCAATTGGATTAAGGTCCGGACTTTGACTGGGCCAATCCAGAGTACGAATCCTCTTTCTCTGAAGCCATTCCTTTGTAGTTTTGCTGGAATGCTTTGGGTCATTGTCTTGTTGCATAATCCATTTTCGTCCCAGCTTCAACTCCCTGACTGATGGCAGGAGATTCTGGTCAAGAATTTGTTGATATGCCGGAGAATTCATGGTTCCTTGGATAATATGGAGTCGTCCAGGTCCAGAAGCAGAAAAGCAGCCCCAGACCTTCACATTTCCACCACCATGCTTCACTGTTGGGACGAGGTTCTTTTCTTCATATGCAGTGTTGGCTTTTCTCCAAACATGTTGGTTTTGATTGTGACCAAATAATTCTATTTTGGACTCGTCTGTCCAGAGAATGGACTTCCAGAAGGCCTCTGGTTTGTCCAAGTGCTCTCTGGCAAAGTTGAAATGGGCAGCTTTGTTCTTTTTTGAGAGCAGAGGCTTCCTTCTAGCAACCCTCCCATGAATGTCATGACTATTCAATTTCCGTCTGATTGTAGACGCATGCACATTTGTCCCAGATGCTACCAGAGAGGTCTGCAACTCTCTAGAGGTGATGTGTGGGTTGGCCTTTACCTGCTGTATTATTTTTCTGGTGCTTCTGGGTGATAGTTTTGATGGGCGTCCACTTCTAGGCAGAGTTGCTGTCATGTTGAAGGCCCTCCATTTGTAAATTATTTGTCTTACAGTGGATGGATGGAGCTGGAATCTTTTGGAGATGGTCTTATAGCCCTCCCCAGACTGATGGGCTGTCACTACCCTCTTCTTCATGTCCTCGGATATCTCCTTTGCTCTCGGCATTGTTGATTTGTATGGGACCACAGTGGTTCGGTTGGTTTCCTCTCTCTTTTAATTAGTGCAGGCCAAACCCTTTCCCAAGGATGTCTCATTTCATTGGTCTGCTAAAATGATTAATTAAGCACCCAGATGTGTTTCACCCGAGTCTGTTACCTGCTTGACTTAACCAATGCAGCTGGGGGTTCACTTACTTTTGCACATACCCTAATTCCATGTTTCATGTAGTTTTTGGGCTACTTAAACAAGTCCCACTAAACAAGTAGATGCAATTGATAAACATATATCTGACATTTCATACATAAAAACTGGTGATGATAAAATAAGAAAATCATGGTAAAACAACAGAAACATCTAAACTGCTCAAGGGGTTCACATACTTTCAAGCAGCACTATATATATATATCGGAGAAAGAGTAAGCACTTAATCGCTAGAACACGAGTTATGCTATTGTTTTTACCTACATGCTAATAAGACAGCTAGCCATGATAATTAGCCCAGCCTGTTAACCATTCGGCGGCTAGGTAATACCTGTCATCATTATAGGCGAGATATTGGCACTCAAGCTGGGCTAATGCAATACAAAACTAGTCAGCTATGCTCTAAACAAGGCCGCCATCTGAACTCTTATTTTTTGTTTCTACCTTTTTACGGGGACATCTAATAGTGCCACCATTTCAATTGCATTAACATAACCTATCATGGACAGGGGTAAGAGTGTCCACATTTCAATGTTCAATTTCAATTTGTCTATCATGTTCAGGTAGTTCAGCTTAGAAATCAATTTGGGATATTTGGGGATAGCGACTCCTAAATAATTAATTTTATATTTAACAATATGAAAGGGCGAGTTTTTTTAAGAAAATATGGGCTGAAATCTCCTTTAAGGGGCATGAATTCACTCTTATCCCAATGTATAGTGTAGCCAGAAAGATTTCCAAATGTACTGATACGTTCTATCGGGGGGCAGACATTTTTGACAGGTGGGACAGGAACAAAACCACGTCATCTGCATAAAGTGAGATGTGGTGGTCAGCCCTACCTAAGATTAACAAGGCAATGGAGGGGTGTTTCTAGTGCTAATAGCAAGGGGATCCATAGCAATTGTGAAGAGTAGTGGGCTCAAAGGGCAGTCGGGAAAGTAGGTGATTTATTATAGTTGGTAATAACAGAGGTGGTCGGGCAGGCGTAAAGCATTTCGACCCAGCAATCAAAGCTTTCACCCAAGCCATCCCTCCTTATCACTATTAAAACGTACTTCCAATCGACCTGGTCGAACACTTTCCTTGCAAGAATGGCGATTTTAGAGTCTTTGTCATATCTAAATTTAAATGGGACATTTTGGCGTGTTAATATAGCTGACCTTGAAAGAAAAGGAAGAGTGATATACCTGGGATATCCAACTACATTTTAACCTCCATTGCTCTGTATGTTTGATGTGCATTTCTTGCATAAAAATAATGTCCCAAGATAAGCATTTTAAATGGAAGAAAGCCTTCCCCCTCTTTATATTGGCCCTTAGGCTTCTGACTTTCCAGCTAAGTAAGGTTAGACTACCACTATGTGGTGAGATGGGAGAACTGCTAGCAACCATAGAAGACTATGTTTTTACTTTGGATATTGTGGCATATTAATAACAATAATGGTACTGGTGCAGAATAAAAAATGCAAAGAATAAATGAAAAAAGCATACAGACTAAATCCCTCCCCCCATTCACTTCCCCAAATGAAGTGGAACAATAATTCCCTCATAATTGTTGACAGACAGCTGAACACCACACAGAAATGTCTGATTAAAATAACTTCGTTGGCCAATGAAAGTGACACGGCATACCTTACAGGTGGGTTCACCGAACAGCCCCGTCCACCCTCATATGTCTGTCACACTTGCTGTTATAAACTGAGTTGAGCAAATCTGAAACTGGGAAACCAGAAAACCTTAGGCTCGTCTTGCACCTCTGGAAATAACAACAAGGTCATTACACCCAGTGGCTCAGGCCTGCTATGGAGCAGTGGCAGGTGTAGCAAATCAGTCTATGAAAGTTTTGACTTCTGTAGGTTTCTGAAACATTTTCTCTTCCATTCTAAATGTGAAGAGTAGTTGCACGGGGAAGAGGAGGCCATGCTTAGTCCGTGCAGCTCTGTTTTTTCTTTGCTCCATCAAAGGCACAGCGTTGTTCAGATACTTAAGGTGACAAGTCTGGATATATGATAATCTGGGCTCCATTGAAAGACGGGAGATTGTAGGTGGGCCAGTTTGGGGTTTTCCTCCTTCTCAGGAAAGTGGTGGATTTTGCTAATCATGGTGCGAGTTCGTGTAGATGAAGATCTTGGACCTATGCGGTGTGCATGGTCCACTTTCAGTCTGTTGGGAAAGGTATTTTTCCCCAGAAGTTGAGGTAGGAACGCTGTTACAAACAGCGTCGATTGCTCTTCTCAACCTTTTGTGGTAAGCCCGTGATTTTAATGTTCGAGCCTCTTGAACGGTTTTCGAGGTCAACAGCTCCTCACACCGCTTTTTGAGACCCATAATACAGGTCTTGTGGTCAGTTGAACACCCCTTTAAGTCAGTAATGTGCATTGCTTGGTCGGCCAGGGAGGTTTAGACTAGGTGTAGCTTTGAGGCCAGAGCACTGAATTTGGTGGTCATGGCTTCCTCCAGTTTCCGGATTGCTTCCAGGAAATTAGCCAGTGTGGGCTGCGAGCTTGGGGCAATCGTTGGTGCTCATGGTAGTGCCACTAGCTAATTTGGTCTGACTGCTAGCTCATTGTCTTCCTTGACAGTAAAAGCAGTTTTACCGTCTTTCTTGGTGGCGGGTTTGGGGTTTATAGGTTTCCCCTTAGCATTATTTCTTCCAGAGGTGTTCATAGTTGAACATTTGCAGTACAAGCGTGGGTTATGACCATAATTTCAGCGAGGCTGTAACGGAGCCTCCCAGAAAAGTGTCTAATCCATGTGTGTCTAATCCATCCTACTCACTAGCGCCCCCATCAATCAACATTTGTGTATGGATGTTTTTTCTCCAATTTTAGTACTGTAGGTGAGTACTGCCAACACTGCGTATATGCATGGCATGTCCACGCTCTCCTCCTATAGTGTGAAATGTGGCACATCA
>NC_079224.1:4861088-4916088 GCF_029633865.1 Lampris incognitus | reverse complement strand
GGAGGAAACCAGGCACCTCTCATCACCGTGCTAATACCATCCCTACAGTGAAGCATGGTGGTGGCAGCATCATGCTGTGGGGATGTTCTCCAGCAGCAGGAACTGGGAGACTAGTCAGGATCGAGGGAAAGATGAATGGAGCAAAGTACAGAGAGATCCTTGATGAAAACCTGCTCCAGAGCGCTCAGGACCTCAGTCTGGGGCGAAGGTTTACCTTTCAACATGACAACGACCCTAAGCACACAGCCAAGACAACGAAGGAGTGGCTTCGGGACAAGTCTGTGAATGTCCTTGAGTGGCCCAGCCAGAGCCCAGACTTGAACCCCATTGAACATCTCTGGAAAGACCTGAAAATAGCTGTGCAGCGACGCTCCCCATCTAACCTTACAGAGCTGGAGAGGATCTGCAGAGAAGAATGGGAGAAATACCCCAAATATAGGTGTGCCAAGCTTGTAGCTTCATACCCAAGAAGACTTGAGGCTGTAATCGCTGCCAAGGGTGCCTCAACCAAGTACTGAGTAAAGGGTGTGAATACTTATGTACATGCAATATTTCAGTTTTTTATTTTTAATAAATTTACAAAAATTTCTACAAAACCTTTTTCACTTTGTCATTATGGGGTATTGTGTGTAGATTGATGAGAAAAAAAAGGAATTTAATCCATTTTGGAATAAGGCTGTAACATAACACAATGTGGGGAAAGTGGAGGGGTGTGAATACTTTCTGGATGCACTGTAGGTCAGATGACTCAAAGACATGTAGGTCAGGTGACTTGGCCGTACTAAATTGTCCCTAGGAATGAGTGTGTGTGTGTGTGTGTGTGTGTGTGTGTGTGTGTGTGTGTGTGTGTGTGTGTGTGTGTGTGTGTGTTTCTGTTGGCACACAAAGCTTTAGCAAATTATGTAAATACCCCTTTCCCCCCGGGTTTTATGTGGTCATACAGATTCCTAAAGAGAGGCACAGCATGAGTGTGAGTGTGTGTGCATGTGTGAGCCATCATGGCATGAGGTGGATTGGAAAGGCAGATTAGAATGAGATTTTAATCTAGCAATCACACACACACACACACACACACACACACACACACACACACACACACACACACACACACACACACACACACACACACACACACACACACACACACAGATGACCATGGATTTATGTGTAGTCTCGTCTCATCTGAGAATATGAGGTCAGTGATATTGGATTTAAAAATCTGTATGGAGGATTGGTTATGTATACAAATTATTAGTGTGTGTGTGTGTGTGTGTGTGTGTGTTTGTGTAGCTGATGTGTTTGTGGGCATGTACCTGTGTATGCCTTTGTGTGTATTATCATGATTGTTTTTCTTCTTGCACTTTTTAGTCGAGGCCATTTGCTAACAGCAGAACACCGCTATGTCGACTGCACAAGCACACAACAAGAAGCACACAACATCTAAACTGTACCTTTAGACCACTGTAAACCCTGGCATGACGTATCTGTTACGCTGCCTTCATAGATGAGCCACTTCTGCAGGTATCCAGCCATCATTCTGAGTTCTAGCAAATATACAATGAATAAACTGATTTATAATTAAAATAGCTGATGAATGTTAGGTTATATTTAATACTATAACCAGGGTTTATGTTTGGATTTGTGAGGTGGGGAGCCCTCATTCACAGCACGAGCATGCTGAATGTAGTATAGACACCTATAGTACATTATTATATATATTAGATAATGGATATATATGTGTGTGTGTGTGTGTGTGTATATATATATATATAGTATATATAAAATCCAGTGAGTCAGGTAAATTCTTTATGAGACAGTACAAGCCTGTTTCATGCCATAAGTGATGACTGCTGATTTCTGTCCACCTGTTCTTTGTAGAAGAGGGATTTATTTCATTGTACTGTTCCGTTCATACATTCAAAATCAATGGCTTTTAAACCACCTTCTTCATAGTTTTTAACCAAGACAGGTTTTTTTAGATAGTGTGTTTTGTAATTCCAATTAAAATTAAAAGTTAGTTGATTCACAGCTTTTATAATGTATTGGTCCAATGCCAGGGAGTATGTAGGGTGTAGGATTCTGGAAATACTTTCAACTTTACTGAGGTAAGTGCGACCAAATATAGTGAGATCTCTTTGCAGCCAAGAGTTTTACATATTTTTACAATTTGTCAATTTCCTCGTCAAGTTTAAAGAGTTTCTTTCTTCTAGATTTTTGGTTAGATGTATTCCCAAGTAGGGCGGCACGGTGGTGCAGTGGTTAGCACGGTCTCCTCGCAGCAAGAAGGTCCTGGGCTCGAGCCCTGGGGTAGTCCAACCTTGGTGGGTCAGCCCGGGTTGTCGTCTGTGTGGAGTTTGCATGTTCTCCCCGTGTCTGCGTGGGTTTCCTCCAGGGGCTCTGGTTTCCTCCCACAGTCCAAAGAAATGTAGATCAGGTGACTCGGGCGTGGGTGTCTCCCCGCCTGCTGTCCAGTGACTGCTGGGATAGGCTCCAGCATCCCCGCAACCCTGAGAGCAGGATAAGCGGTTCAGATAATGGATGGATGGATGGATGTGTCCCCAAGTATTTCACCCCTGTTTTAATAGGTATGTTATAAATGGTTTTATGGGTACAGTTTTTAACTGATAACAGTTCCCATTTGTTGAGATTGTGAAACAATCCAGAGGCTTTGGAAAAAAGACTAACTGTTTGTATAGCAGTAGGGATTTGAAGTTAATTTTTTAGAAAAAAACTGTTGTGTCATCCATGCACTGGCTAATGATCAATTCTTTTTCAAAGATCTTGATGCCACGAAGATTCTGACAATTTTTTTATTAAAATAGCTAGCATTTCTGCTGCCAAGATGAATAGACCAGGACTAATTGGACAGCCTTGAATTATGCCTCTTCTTAAATCAGAACGGCCTGTAGTGCCGAAAGGCAAGGCAACTGAACTAGTTCTATTATTATAAAAAGTGTGAATTATGTCTATAAATGTTGGCCCATACCCATAATGCTGTAGTGCTTGAGTTATGAATGGATGTTATATCACATCAAACACTTTCTTAAAGTCAAGAAATAAAATGTCACCATTATCTTCTATGAAATCATCATAATCTAGAATATCTAGCATAAGACGTGTGTTGTCATGTATTGACCTATCATCATAAACCAGACTGAGTTGTGCTAACAAGTTGTTTTTAATCTCCTAGCAAAAATATGAGCCAAGAGTTTATAGCCATTATACAGGAGGGTAAAAAAAATCCATGGTTATCATACCGGGTTCCAAGCATTCTGTGTTGTTGATGAGCAGTGCTGTAATTTCTTTTCTTTTCTTGTCTTCTTTTTTCTAATCTGCAGAAGAAGATTTTTTCCCCTTCTTCTATCCATTTGGCTTTTGATCTAGTAAAGGCTCCTTTTGCTTTAGCCTGGAAGATGTAGTCCAATTTATTATGTAACTCTATTATTTTCTGCTTTTCTTCATTTTGGTTTGTTTTGTTACAATATATATATATATATATATATATATATATATATATATATATATATATATATATATATATATATATACACTACCGTTCAAAAGTTTGGGATCACCCAAACAATTTCGTGTTTTCCATGAAAAGTCACACTTATTCACCACCATATGTTGTGAAATGAATAGAAAATAGAGTCAAGACATTGACAAGGTTAGAAATAATGATTTGTATTTGAAATAAGATTTTTTTTACATCAAACTTTGCTTTCGTCAAAGAATCCTCCATTTGCAGCAATTACAGCATTGCAGACCTTTGGCATTCTAGCTGTTAATTTGTTGAGGTAATCTGGAGAAATTGCACCCCACGCTTCCAGAAGCAGCTCCCACAAGTTGGATTGGTTGGATGGGCACTTCTTTGAGCAGATTGAGTTTCTGGAGCATCACATTTGTGGGGTCAATTAAACGCTCAAAATGGCCAGAAAAAGAGAACTTTCATCTGAAACTCGACAGTCTATTCTTGTTCTTAGAAATGAAGGCTATTCCATGCGAGAAATTGCTAAGAAATTGAAGATTTCCACCACGGTGTGTACTACTCCCTTCAGAGGACAGCACAAACAGGCTCTAACAGGTACTATTTAATGAAGATGCCAGTTGGGGACCTGTGAGGCGTCTGTTTCTCAAACTAGAGACTCTAATGTACTTATCTTCTTGCTCAGTTGTGCAACGCGGCCTCCCACTTCTTTTTCTACTCTGGTTAGAAGACCCTTTAGTCTAGGGGTTAGCGATGCCTCCAGCGGTGCGGGCGATACGGGTTCGCTTCCCGGCCGCGGCAGTTCCTGTGGTTGCGTTGTCCCCCGAATTCGCTATAGTATATATGGCATGATTCGTAAGTAAACATAAATAAATTCATTCATAAACATAAATAAATTACGTTTAGAAAACATAACTTTAATATGTGCAACCTACTACTACTACGTTGGGCTGCTCCCGTTAGGGGGCGCCACAGCGGATCATCAGTTTCAATTTCTTCCTGTCCTCTGCATCTTCCTCTGTCACACCAGCCACCTGCATGTCCTCCCTCACCACATCCATAAACCTCCTCTTTGGCCTTCCCCTTCTCCTCTTCCCTGGCAGCTCCATATTCAGCATCCTTCTCCCAGTATACCCAGCATCTCTCCTCCACACATGTCCAAACCATCTCAATCTTGTCTCTTTTGCTTTGTCTCCAAACCGTCCAACCTGAGCTGTCCCTCTAATGTACTCGTTTCTAATCCTGCTCTTCTTTTTCACTCGCAGTGAAAATCTTATCATCTTCATCTCTGCCACCTCCAGCTCCACCTCCTGTCTTTTCGTCAGTGCCACTGTCTCCAAACCATACAACATAGCTGGTCTCACAACCATCACAGCCGCGCTCAGAGCCGATCCTTAATATGTGCAACCGATGTACATATTTTTTAATGAAAATCCAACAGACTTTTTTACAGTGTAGACTGACCCAGCAGATGAAGAGAATTCGATTCAATGAGGCTTTATTGGGTCATTGGAATATCTGGGAGAGAGTGTAACATGTGCAAGTCCTGTTTTTTTAATGCAAGTGATAGTAGGATGTTTTGAGTTATGTTATGTGTTTTAACGTATTCCGTGTTGTACTGCAGGAATATTCGGGTGTTATTCAGGAGATATAAATAGGCACCGAGGTTTTTCGGGGAAGTCTGAGCTAAATAAATTGGGAGGAAATGTGATGTATTTTGTGTTTGTCTGCTCTGGACACTTCCCTAGGGTGCCGTTAGAGGGCGCCAGTGTTTATACTATATTGGGCATCACTGTTTCCGGGTTGTCTTATTCTGCACTCTCTCTAAATAAAGTCGGATCACAGCACAATGAAAGTCCTCTTCGCTCCTGTTATTTTATTACGTACTTCAAGTTTAGTACACAGAAGTTGGTGACTTCCATCTGTGAATCTAACACTGGTATTTTTTTCTTATGTTCTGGAATTTCTCACAATTTAGCAGGAAGTGCTTCTCTGTCTCCACCTCACCTGCTGTACAGTGACCACATATTCTTTGCTCTTTTGGTAGCCAAGATGTTTTGTGTGTCTGCCCTTTTCAGTTGCTAGACTGTGGTCAGTGAGCCTGTACTTGGTAAGGATGTGTCTGTGCTGACTGTCTCTGACAGTGGACAGACAGTCAGCCAGTTTGTCTTCTCTTTTTAGGGCCCCATAACATCCTCATTTGTGTTGTCATTTGGTTTCTATGTCCCAATGTTCCAGATATGAGTTGTTGCATTGTGTGATGGTGTGGTTTACTCTAGTCTGTGGTTGGTTAGTAGTGCTGGTCTGAAACTCATCTGTGTCAGTGGTTACGGGGTCAGTTAGTTTCACAACCAGCTGACTGAGGGGACTCTTCCTTAGCTCTTGGATCTGGACTGCTTTAAACTGCAGTGTGTGGTGGGGACTTGATTTAAGGTGCATCCAGGATGTAAGCTATCTGTTTTGATATGTATTATCAATGGGAAACGACCTAATTCTGCCCTGCATGCATCTGTTGGTGTTTTCCTTTGTACGTTTATCAATTTTCGACAGAATTCTGCATGCAGGGCTTCTATTGGATGTTTGTCCCATCTAGTGTAGTCTTGCTGGCTGAGTGGACCCCATACTTCACTTCCATATACTGCAATGGGCAGGAGGACACTGTCAAAAGATTTAGGACCAGATTTTAATTGGGATGTCTGTTTTATAGAATGTTCTTTTTTATTGCATAGAAAGCTCTTCAGGCTTTCTCTTTAAGTGCATTCACTGCCAGACCAAAGCTTCCCAAGGCACTGACCCTCAGTCCAACTGACCCTCAGTCCCGCTGACCCTCAGTCCCACTGACCCTCAGTCCAACTGACCCTCAGTCCCACTGACCCTGAGTCCAACTGACCCTCAGTCCCAGGTCATCATAATTTAACGTATGATCCAGGGCAGTGTTACCTAGAGCAAATAGGTGTCTACTTTCCTGGCACCTGGGCTTCTCCCGGAAGATCATAATTTCTGTCTTTTTTAAGTTTACTGCCAGGGCCCGGTTCTGACAGTATTTCTCTAGCAGATCCAGATGCTGCTGTAGACCCTGTTCTGTGGGTGACAGCAGCACCAGGTCATCTTCATAGAGCAAGAATTTAACTTCTGAGTTGGTTAGGTTGAGGCCAGGAGCTGCAGATTGTTCCAGTAACACCGCTAACACATTGATGTAGATATTGAACAGGGTTGGACTCAAACTGCAGCCTTACCTCACCCCTCGCCCTTGAGTGAAGTATTCTGTTCTTTTGTCGCCAGGTTTTACTCCACACTTATTTTCCAGATATATAGATTTGATTATGTCAAATATATAGATGTGATTATGAAGAGAAACTACCAGTATCCCTGACGGTACCCGAGGCAAACAACTGACGCTGTACTCTCCCTGGTAGAGGCAAACAACTGACGCTGTGCTCTCCCTGGTAGAGGCAAACAACTGACGCTGTGCTCTCCCTGGTAGAGGCAAACAACTGACGCTGTGCTCTCCCTGGTAGAGGCAAACAACTGATGCTGTACTCTCACTGGTAGAGGCAAACAACTGACGCTGTACTCTCCCTGGTAGAGGCAAACTGACGCTGTGCTCTCCCTGGTAGAGGCAAACAACTGACGCTGTACTCTCCCTGGTAGAGGCAAACAACTGATGCTGTACTCTCCCTGGTAGAGGCAAACAACTGACGCTGTGCTCTCCCTGGTAGAGGCAAACAACTGACGCTGTACTCTCCCTGGTAGAGGCAAACAACTGATGTTGTACTCTCCCTGGTAGAGGCAAACAACTGACGCTGTACTCTCCCTGGTAGAGGCAAACAACTGATGCTGTACTCTCCCTGGTAGAGGCAAACAACTGATGCTGTACTCTCCCTGGTAGAGGCAAACAACTGACGCTGTACTCTCCCTGGTAGAGGCAAACAACTGACGCTGTACTCTCCCTGGTAGAGGCAAACTGACACTGTGCTCTCCCTGGTAGAGGCAAACTGACGCTGTACTCTCCCTGGTAGAGGCAAACAACTGACGCTGTACTCTCCCTGGTAGAGGCAAACTGACACTGTACTCTCCCTGGTAGAGGCAAACAACTGATGCTGTACTCTCCCTGGTAGAGGCAAACTGACACTGTACTCTCCCTGGTAGAGGCAAACTGACGCTGTACTCTCCCTGGTAGAGGCAAACAACTGACGCTGTGCTCTCCCTGGTAGAGGCAAACAACTGATGCTGTACTCTCACTGGTAGAGGCAAACAACTGACGCTGTACTCTCCCTGGTAGAGGCAAACAACTGATGCTGTACTCTCCCTGGTAGAGGCAAACAACTGACGCTGTGCTCTCCCTGGTAGAGGCAAACTGACACTGTACTCTCCCTAGTAGAGGCAAACAACTGACGCTGTGCTGTCCCTGGTAGAGGCAAACAACTGACACTGTGCCCTCCCTGGTAGAGGCAAACAACTGACGCTGTACTCTCCCTAGTAGAGGCAAACAACTGACGCTGTACTCTCCCTAGTAGAGGCAAACAACTGACACTGTACTCTCCCTAGTAGAGGCAAACAACTGACGCTGTGCTCTCCCTGGTAGAGGCAAACAACTGACGCTGTGCCCTCCCTGGTAGAGGCAAACAACTGACGCTGTACTCTCCCTAGTAGAGGCAAACAACTGACACTGTACTCTCCCTAGTAGAGGCAAACAACTGACGCTGTACTCTCCCTAGTAGAGGCAAACAACTGACACTGTGCCCTCCCTGGTAGAGGCAAACAACTGACACTGTGCCCTCCCTAGTAGAGGCAAACAACTGACACTGTGCCCTCCCTGGTAGAGGCAAACAACTGACGCTGTACTCTCCCTAGTAGAGGCAAACAACTGACACTGTGCCCTCCCTAGTAGAGGCAAACAACTGACGCTGTACTCTCCCTAGTAGAGGCAAACAACTGACACTGTGCTGTCCCTGGTAGAGGCAAACAACTGACGCTGTGCTCTCCCTGGTAGAGGCAAACTGACGCTGTGCCCTCCCTGGTAGAGGCAAACTGACACTGTGCTCTCCCTGGTAGAGGCAAACTGACACTGTGCCCTCCCTGGTAGAGGCAAACTGACACTGTGCCCTCCCTGGTAGAGGCAAACTGACACTGTGCCCTCCCTGGTAGAGGCAAACTGACACTGTGCCCTCCCTGGTAGAGGCAAACTGACACTGTGCCCTCCCTGGTAGAGGCAAACTGACACTGTGCCCTCCCTGGTAGAGGCAAACTGACACTGTGCTCTCCCTGGTAGAGGCAAACAACTGACACTGTGCCCTCCCTGGTAGAGGCAAACTGACGCTGTGCTGTCCCTGGTAGAGGCAAACTGACGCTGTGCTGTCCCTGGTAGAGGCAAACTGACACTGTGCCCTCCCTGGTAGAGGCAAACTGACGCTGTGCTCTCCCTGGTAGAGGCAAACTGACGCTGTGCTGTCCCTGGTAGAGGCAAACTGACACTGTGCCCTCCCTGGTAGAGGCAAACTGACACTGTGCCCTCCCTGGGAGAACAGTGGATGAGTGTACTCGAGAGCCTAAAACATGGAGAAACAGCATCTCCAGTATATGAATGAAATGAAGTTGTTCTGGTAAAGACAGACAGTGTTTAATCTGTATGACTCATCACCTTTAAACTCACTCACTCTTTCCATCAAGCCTGGAGCACATGGTCACCCTTCAACCACACTCTCTCTCTCTCTCTCTCTCTCTCTCTCTCTCTCTCTCTCTCTCTCTCTCTCTCTCTCTCTCTCTCTCTCTCTCCCCTTCCCTCTGTCTATCTCCCCTTCTCACACTGGCCAAAAAATCCCACTAACATCGACCAAAGGCGGAAGTTAGCAGGTATTTTTTTTGCCAGTGTGAAGGGGTCTCTCTCTCTCTCTCTCTGTCCATCTCTCTCTCTCTCTGTCCATCTCTCTCTCTGTCCATCTCTCTCTCTCTGTCCATCTCTCTCTCTCTCTCTGTCCATCTCTCTCTCTCTCTCTCTCTCTCTGTCCATCTCTCTCTCTCTCGCTCTCTCTGTCCATCTCTCTCTCTCTGTCCATCTCTCTCTCTCTCGCTCTCTCTGTCCATCTCTCTCTCTCTGTCCATCTCTCTCTCTCTCTCGCTCTCTGTCCATCTCTCTCTCGCTCTCTCTCTCTGTCGATCTCTCTCTGTCTCAGACACACACACACAGTGCCGTGTGTGTGTGTGTCTTTTCAATGCATGTGTGTCTCAGTGTGTGTGTGTGTGTGTGTGTGTGTGTGTGTGTGTGTGTCTTTTCAATGCATGTGTGTCTCAGTGTGTGTGTGTGTGTGTGTGTGTGTGTGTGTGTGTGTGTGTGTGTGTGTGTGTCTGCATGGCTGTGACTCAGTGGTGGAAAAACATTACAGCTTTGGAAGCTGCATCAGCACTTTTACAGCCTCAACCCTTCTTTCCCTGCCTGCTGTGTGTGTGTGTGTGTGTGTGTGTGTGTGTGTGTGTGTGTGTGTGTGTGTGTGTGTGTGTGTGTGTGTGTGTGTGATGACTATGAAATGTGTAGATAGGAAACACCAACAGTAGTGAGTAGAACCAGTGATCTGGTCTGGATGTGTGAGGCAGCAGGGACCTGGACTGCAGCTTAAAGCAGCTGAACACTTAACAGAAAGCAGAGGTGTTGCACACATACACTTGTGTGTGTGTGTGTGTGTGTGTGTGTGTGTGTGTGTGTGTGTGTGTGTGTGTGTGTGTGTGTGTGTGTGTGTGTGTGTGTGTGTGTTTGTGTGTGTGTCTGTCTGTCTCAGTGTGTGTGTGTGTGTGTGTGTCTGTGGAAGGACATGTCTCTGAGCATGCCAGGGTCTCCATTTGTGTAATGCTTCTTGTGTACATCAACATTTCACACTGTTTCTTTCTTTTTAAGTTCCCTCTTTTTCTCCCCAATTGTACCCAGACAGTTACCCCACTCTTCTGAGACAATTACCCCACTCTTCTGAGACAATTACCCCACTCTTCTGAGACAATTACGCCACTCTTCTGAGACAACTACCCCATTCTTCTGAGACAATTACCCCACTCTTCTGAGACAACTACCCCACTCTTCTGAGACAACTACCCCACTCTTCTGAGACAACTACCCCCACTCTTCTGAGACAATTACCCCACTCTTCTGAGACAACTACCCCACTCTTCTGAGACAACTACCCCCACTCTTCTGAGACAATTGCCCCACTCTTCTGAGACAATTACCCCACTCTTCTCAAACAACTACCCCACTCTTCTGAGACAATTACCCCACTCTTCTGAGACAACTACCCCACTCTTCTGAGACAACTACCCCACTCTTCTGAGACAATTACCCCACTCTTCTGAGACAATTACCCCACTCTTGAGACAACTACCCCACTCTTCTGAGACAACTACCCCACTCTTCTGAGACAACTACCCCCACTCTTCTGAGACAATTACCCCACTCTTCTGAGACAATTACCCCACTCTTCTGAGACAACTACCCCACTCTTCTGAGACAATTACCCCACTCTTCTGAGACAATTACCCCACTCTTCTGAGACAATTACCCCACTCTTCTGAGACAATTACCCCACTCTTCTGAGACAACTACCCCACTCTTCTGAGACAATTACCCCACTCTTCTCAGACAACTACCCCACTCTTCTGAGACAACTACCCCACTCTTCTGAGACAATTACCCCACTCTTCTCAGACAATTACCCCACTCTTCTCAGACAATTACCCCACTCTTGAGACAACTACCCCACTCTTCTGACACAATTACCCCACTCTTCTCAGACAACTACCCCACTCTTCTGAGACAATTACCCCACTCTTCTCAAACAACTACCCCACTCTTCTGAGACAACTACCCCACTCTTCTGAGACAATTACCCCACTCTTGAGACAACTACCCCACTCTTCTGAGACAACTACCCCACTCTTCTGAGACAACTACCCCACTCTTCTGAGACAATTACGCCACTCTTCTGAGACAACTGCCCCACTCTTCTGAGACAATTACCCCACTCTTCTGAGGCAATTATGCCACTCTTCTGAGACAATTACCCCACTCTTCCGAGCCATCCCGGTCTCTGCTCCATCCCCTCTGCTGATCCGGGGAGGGCTGCAGACTACCACATGCCTCCTCCCATCATGTGGAGTCACCAGCCGCTTCTTTTCACCTGACAGTGAGGAGTTTCACCAGGGGGATGCAGCACGTGGGAGGATCACGCTATTCCCCCCTCCCCTCCAAACAGGCGCCCCGATCGACCAGAGGAGGCGCTAGTGCAGCGACCAAGACACATACCCACATCCGTTTCCCACCCACAGACATGGCCAATTGTGTGTGTAGGGAAGCCCGACCAAGCTGGAGGTAACACGGGGATTCGAACTGGCGATCCCCATCCCCGTGTTGGAAGCAACGGAATAGACCGCCAAGCTACCCGGACGCCCTGCAGAATAGTTGTTAATCTAGTCAGGTCTGATATGGAGAACCTGTAACGTAAGATGTGTCACCACAAGAGCAGCACCCACAATAACACAACATCCTCTGTGAGAGACCCACACTAACACAACATCCTCTGTGAGAGACCCACACTAACACAACATCACCTGTGAGAAACCCACTAACACAACATCACCTGTGAGAGACCCACACTAACACAACATCACTGTGAGAGACCCACACTAACACAACATCACCTGTGAGAAACCCACTAACACAACATCACCTCTGACAGACCCACACTAACACAACATCACCTCTGACAGACCCACACTAACACAACATCACCTGTGAGACACCCACACTAACACAACATCACCTGTGAGACACCCACACTAACACAACATCACCTGTGAGACACCCACACTAACACAACATCACCTGTGAGAAACCCACACTAACACAACATCACCTGTGACACACCCACACTAACACAACATCACCTGTGAGAAACCCACACTAACACAACATCTCCTGTGAGAGACCCACAATAACACATCACCTCTGACAAACCCACACTAACACATCACCTGTGAGAGACCCACAATAACACAACATCACCTCTGACAGACCCACACTAACACAACATCACCTGTGAGAGACCCACACTAACACATCACCTGTGAGAGACCCACACTAACACAACATCATTTGTGAGACACCCACACTAACACAACATCAACTGTGAGAGACCCACACTAACACAACATCACCTGTGAGACACCCACACTAACACAACATTACCTGTGAGACACCCACACTAACACAACATCACCTGTGAGACACCCACACTAACACAACATCACCTGTGAGACACCCACACTAACACAACATCACTTGTGAGACACCCACACTAACACAACATCACTTGTGAGACACCCACACTAACACAACATCACCTGTGAGACACCCACACTAACACAACATCACCTCTGACAAACCCACACTAACACAACATCACCTGTGAGACACCCACACTAACACAACATCACCTGTGAGACACCCACACTAACACAACATCACCTGTGAGACACCCACACTAACACAACATCACCTGTGAGACACCCACACAAACACAACATCACCTGTGAGACACCCACACTAACACAACATCACTGTGAGACACCCACACTAACACAACATCACCTCTGACAAACCCACACTAACACAACATCACCTGTGAGAGACCCACACTAACACAACATCACCTGTGAGACACCCACACTAACACAACATCACCTGTGAGACACCCACACTAACACAACATCACCTGTGAGACACCCACACTAACACAACATCACCTGTGAGAAACCCACACAGGTGTGTGGTCGCTGTGTTTGACAGTAATGCAGTAGTATCTCTTCCCAGTAAGTAGTATCTCATCCCAGTAAATAGTATTTCTTCTCAGTAAGTACCATTTCCTCTCAGTAAATAGTATTTCCTCTCAGTAAGTAGTATCTCATCTCAGTAAGTAGTATCTCATCTCAGTAAGTAGTATCTCATCTCAGTAAGTAGCATTCCCTCTCAGTAAGTAGCATTTCCTCTCAGTAAGTAGTATTTCTTCTCAGTAAGTAGTATCTCATCTCAGTAAGTAGTATCTCATCTCAGTAAGTAGTATCTCATCTCAGTAAGTACCATTTCCTCTCAGTAAATAGTATTTCCTCTCAGTAAGTAGTATCTCATCTCAGTAAGTAGTATCTCATCTCAGTAAGTAGGATCTCATCTCAGTAAGTAGCATTCCCTCTCAGTAAGTAGCATTTCCTCTCAGTAAGTAGTATTTCTTCTCAGTAAGTAGTATCTCATCTCAGTAAGTAGTATCTCCTCTCAGTAAGTAGTATCTCATCTCAGTAAGTACCATTTCCTCTCAGTAAATAGTATTTCCTCTCAGTAAGTAGTATCTCTTCTCAGTAAGTAGTATCTCATCTCAGTAAGTAGCATTCCCTCTCAGTAAGTAGCATTTCCTCTCAGTAAGTAGTATTTCTTCTCAGTAAGTAGTATCTCATCTCAGTAAGTAGTATCTCATCTCAGTAAGTAGTATCTCATCTCAGTAAGTAGCATTTCCTCTCAGTAAGTAGCATTTCCTCTCAGTAAATAGTATTTCCTCTCAGTAAGTAGTATCTCATCTCAGTAACTAGTATTTCTTCTCAGTAACTAGTATTTCTTCTCAGTAAGTAGTATCTCATCTCAGTAAGTAGTATCTCATCTCAGTAAGTAGTATCTCATCTCAGTAAGTACCATTTCCTCTCAGTAAATAGTATTTCCTCTCAGTAAGTAGTATCTCATCTCAGTAAGTAGTATCTCATCTCAGTAAGTAGGATCTCATCTCAGTAAGTAGCATTCCCTCTCAGTAAGTAGCATTTCCTCTCAGTAAGTAGTATTTCTTCTCAGTAAGTAGTATCTCATCTCAGTAAGTAGTATCTCATCTCAGTAAGTAGTATCTCATCTCAGTAAGTACCATTTCCTCTCAGTAAATAGTATTTCCTCTCAGTAAGTAGTATCTCTTCTCAGTAAGTAGTATCTCATCTCAGTAAGTAGCATTCCCTCTCAGTAAGTAGCATTTCCTCTCAGTAAGTAGTATTTCTTCTCAGTAAGTAGTATCTCATCTCAGTAAGTAGTATCTCATCTCAGTAAGTAGTATCTCATCTCAGTAAGTAGCATTTCCTCTCAGTAAGTAGCATTTCCTCTCAGTAAATAGTATTTCCTCTCAGTAAGTAGTATCTCATCTCAGTAACTAGTATTTCTTCTCAGTAACTAGTATTTCTTCTCAGTAAGTAGTATCTCATCTCAGTAAGTAGTATCTCATCTCAGTAAGTAGCATTTCCTCTCAGTAAATAGTATTTCCTCTCAGTAAGTAGTATCTCATCTCAGTAAGTAGTATCTCATCTCAGTAAGTAGGATCTCATCTCAGTAAGTAGCATTCCCTCTCAGTAAGTAGCATTTCCTCTCAGTAAGTAGTATTTCTTCTCAGTAAGTAGTATCTCATCTCAGTAAGTAGTATCTCATCTCAGTAAGTAGTATCTCATCTCAGTAAGTAGCATTTCCTCTCAGTAAGTAGCATTTCCTCTCAGTAAATAGTATTTCCTCTCAGTAAGTAGTATCTCATCTCAGTAAGTAGCATTTCCTCTCAGTAAATAGTATTTCCTCTCAGTAAGTAGTATTTCTTCTCAGTAACTAGTATCTCTTCTCAGTAACTAGCATTTCTTCTCAGTAAGTAGTATTTCTTCTCAGTAAGTAGTATTTCTTCTCAGTAACTAGTATTTCCTCTCAGTAAGTAGTATTTCCTCTCAGTAGCAGGTAACAGGTAGGGAGTACATGCTAGTGTCAGAGTACACGTGTGTGTGTGTGTGTGTGTACTACTGGTGTGTACATGCAGCTCGTTGTGTTACAGGAGGTCTGTAGTTTATAGTTCTGTTCCACACAGTCGTCGTGTCTAACTTGTCATCTAACGTGAGGAAGATACAGTTCTGATCCATCAGCTCTGCAGTTAACACACTGTGTGTGTGTGTGTGTGTGTGTGTGTGTGTGTGTGTGTGTGTGTGCGTGCGCAGTCATGCATTTTTGTCCCCTGTTGCCGTTGTTGTTGCTAGGTGTGTGATGTCACATCCCTGTTTAACCCTATTTGCTGGTTCTGTTTTTTTTTTCCCAGGTCGTCTGTCTGGCTGAAGAGTGAGGAAGAGGGGGGAGGGCGGAGATCCACCCACTAGACCTTCGCTTTCATTTGGCTCTGCAGGGGCACTGATCCGCACCGCTGAACTGAAACACAATCATCGTTCTCTCCTCTCCTCCTCCGCCTCCCTCCCTCCCTCCCTCTCTGTCTCCCCCTCTCTGATGTGTCCTCCTGTCTCGTGTTGGACATTATTTACACCGGCGCTGCTCCCTCTTTCTCCTCATCTGTCTGTCTCCTCCTTCCATCTGGTCCTCCTGTGACGGGGTAGCTGCAGGTTAAGTCATTCAGGCGGAGTCGTACCTGAGGCGACTGTCTGTCTGCCTGTCTGTCTGCCTGCCTGTCTGCCTGCCTGCCTGTCTGTCTGCCTGTCTGTCTGTGCAGCAGCAGCAGGATAACAGCGTGGTCACGGTGTAACAGGTCTCATTCCACCATGATAGGACAAGGTGTTCTGCTGAGCAGTTACCCTCGTATCACGTACTGAAAACCACTGCAAGTCTTAAAGACTCACAACATTACTTACTTGGGTGGCTGATTGTTGGTGTGGTACCCACAGCATCCAGGAGGAGCCAGCTGGGCTCTGGATGGGAGCAAGACTGTTGTTGAGGTGCATGATGTGAATGAGATTCATATTAAAGCACACCAGCACAGAGCGGGCTGAGCAGGGCTGAAGATAAAGGACTGATAGAAGCTTCTTACAGGTCACATGTGTTGGACAGACGTCCACATCTGAGCAGCAGAGACACCAGAACGACGTGGGCCCCACCCCCACACTGAAACATCTGAGCAGCAGAGACACCAGAACGACGTGGGCCCCACCCCCACACTGAAGCATCTGAACAGCGGAGACACCAGAACGACGTGGGCCCCACCCCCACACTGAAACATCTGAGCAGCAGAGACACCAGGACGACGTGGGCCCCACCCCCACACTGACACATCTGAACAGCAGAGACACCAGAACGACGTGGGCCCCACCCCCACACTGAAACATCTGAACAGCAGAGACACCAGAACGACGTGGGCCCCACCCCCACACTGACACATCTGAACAGCAGAGACACCAGAACGACGTGGGCCCCATCCCCACACTGACACATCTGAACAGCAGAGACACCAGAACGACGTGGGACCCAACCCCACACTGAAGCATCCGAACAGCGGAGACACCAGAACGACGTGGGACCCAACCCCACACTGAAGCATCTGAACAGCGGAGACACCAGAACGACGTGGAACCCGACCCTACACTGAAGCATCCGAACAGCAGAGACACCAGAACGACGTGGAACCCGACCCCACACTGAAGCATCCGAACAGCGGAGACACCAGAACGACGTGGAACCCGACCCTACACTGAAGTAATGCAGACAGCCTCGGTGTCAAGCTGCTTCTAGACGCGCCCCTCTCCTCCTCTCTTCTCCTGCCTCCCTCTCCATCTTGTGTCTTCATGTTTTGGGGGTCTGCCGGTGCCCCCGCCCTCTGTCGACCCCCCCACACCCGCTGCTACCACGGCCGCCCCCCCCAGCCGCCTTGTTGCCATGCCAACAGAGACACTGGCTCCAGCCCTACCAGATAGCAAGGCCCCTGGCCCTGCAGCGCCCTTCAGTTCAACCGTACCCCTCCGCATCCTCAACAAGGGCCCCGACTACTTCAGGAGACAGGTACTGTTTTATCGTATGTGTGTGTGTGTGTGTGTTTGTGTGTGAGTGATCCTGAATCTAGCTAAAGACAAGCTGAATGAATCCTAGGGATTCAGCAGTCATAGTAATAATAATAATATTACTAAAATTAAACTTATATAGTGCTTTTCTAATACTCAAACTCACTTTACAATAAATGGGGTGAAACAAGACAACGGATAAACATAACACAGACATACAGGGGTGGATGGGAAGGGGGGCTACGAGAGGGAGAAGCGGCAGCCACACACGACGCCAGTAGTACTCTCCCACTTAAACACATACGTAAAAAAGGGCAAGAAAAACAAAACATCATAAATCACATAAATCACAGAAGAAGTCTGACGAGGTGAGTTCCGACCAATGACCTGAATGTGGGCAGCCCGCAGCAGTGTCCGATGTGCTTGGGGAGGGAGTTGGGGAGGGAGCTGAGGGAGGGGGCAGGTTGAGCACTCAGTCCCCAGCCTGCCCCAGACCAGGAGTGGACGAGAGGATGGGGGGGGGGCACGAGAAGGCAGTGGAGAAAAGGTGTGTCTTGAGACAGGATTGGAAGAGTGGGAGGGATTCTGAGTCTCTAATAATTTGGGATAGTGAGTTCCAGAGCCTGGGAGTTTCCCCAGAGAAGGCTCGGTCACCAAACCCACAGAGGTTGGACCTGGGGGTAGACAGAAGGAAGGCTGAGTTGGATCTGAGGAACCGAGAGGGTTGGTAGGGGGAAAGGAGGTCGGTGAGGTATGGGGGAGCCAGTTTGTGAAGGGCTTTATAAGCAAGAACCAGGATTTTGTAATTGATCCGGTGGGAGATGGGTAGCCAGTGGAGGTCTTTTTAGACTGGGCTGATGTAGTGCAAGGATTTGGTGAAAGTTAAAAGTCAGGCAGATGCGTTCTGGACCAGTTGGAGTCTCTTGATAGAGCTAGCACTGATGCCATAGAGGAGTGAGTTGCAGTAATCAGGGCGGGAGGAGATGAATGCATGGATCAGTATCTCAGCAGCAGGGCATGTGAGAGAGGATCTTATTTTCACAATGTTGTGAAGGTGGTAGAAGGAGGATTTGACCATTTGGTGGATATATGGCTCAAGGGAGAGGGTGGGATCAAGGATCACTCCAAGGTTGCGTGCCTGGGAGGAAGGGGAGACAGTAGTGCCATCGATGGTGAGTGCAAGGTTGTTGATTTGGCTGAGCGTGGACTTGGAGCCAATGAAGAGGAGTTCAGTTTTGTCACTGTTGAGTTTGAGAAGGTTTTGCTGCATCCAGACTTTAATTGCAAACAGACAGGAGTCGATGTGAGAGAGGGGTGGATTGTGAGGGGATTTGGTGCTGAGGTATATCTTGGTGTCATCAGCATAACAGTGGAAGTCCAAGTTGAAATAGCAGATAATCTGACCAAGCGGGAGGATTTAGATGATGAAAAGGAGTGGGCCGAGTACAGAACCTTGGGGAACACCTTGTGTGACTGTGGATGGAACAGAGGAGTGGTTGTGAAGTGAGATGACGTGTGACCTGTTGGAGAGGTAGGACTGGAGCCAGCTGAGTACAGTGCCTTCAATACCGACATCTTTCAATCTGGTGAGCAGGATGTTGTGGCTCAAGGTATCGAAGGCTGCACTCAGGTCAAGGAGGATGAGGATGTTAAGGGCTCCAGTATCAGCAGAGGTGAGGAGGTAATTAAGTACTTTAAGGACTGCAGTTTCAGTGCCGTGGAGTGGGCGAAAACCCGACTTGAGGGGTTCGAGTAGGTTGTTGGAGTGTAGGTAGGTTTGGAGTTGTGTGGCGACAATGCATTCCAGGGTTTTTGAGAGGAAGGGGAGGTTGGAGATTAGCCGGTAGTGGTTGAGGCAGGATGGATCAAGACTGTGTTTCTTGAGAATTGGGGTGACAGTGGCAGTTTTGTAGGCAGATAGGACAATTCCATGGGACAGTGAGGAATAGAAAAGGTTGGTGAGGTAGGAGCATAGGGCAGGGAGACATTTCTTTAGTAAGGGGGTGGGGAGGGTATCAAGGGAGCAGGTTGTGGATTTTGATGAGCTGATGAGTTCAGAGAAAGTGGTAGGGGCAACTGGAACAAACCGGGAGAGGCGGCGATCAGGGGGAGGGATATGGAGGTCAAGAGGAATGGGGAGAAGAGGGGCCTGAGTAGGTGCTGCCGAGTCAGATGCAGGGGACAGTGATTTGTTGATAGCTGCAATTTTGTCTGCAAAAAATTGGAGAAATGAGTTGCATTGTTCAGCAGTAGAGTTGGAGAGGGCATCGGCACGGGGCTTGAGGAGGTTGTTTACAGTGGAGAAGAGGGTGCGGGGGTTACGGTTGGAATCATTAATAATGGTGGAAAAATAGGCAGACTTGGCGGTGGTGAGGGCATCTTTGTGGGCAGAGAGGTGAAGGTTGTGGGCTTCTTGATGTACAGTGAGAGATGTTTTCTTAACGAGTCATTCCAGTTGGTGGGCAGTCTGTTTCATTGTGTGGAGTTCAGGTGTGAACCAGGGTGCAGAGCTGTTGAAGGAGACTGTTTTTGTTTTGAGAGGGGCCAGTGTGTTGAGGGAGGCAGACAGAGTGGTGTTGAGGTGATTGGTGAGATCAGCCGGTGAGGTAGAGGCTGATTCCAGGGGGAGAGCAGTGGAGAGCAGATCAGAGAGTTGGAGGGGGTCAATATATTTAGTATTGCGGAATGTTATTTCTCTGAGGAGGTGTGGCTGATTAGTTGGGGATGGAATAGTGAACTGGATGAGATCATGGTCTGACAGAGGAAATGGGGATGAATGGATGTTGTGTATCGGTAGATTGACAGAGCAGACCAGGTCAAGGATATGGCCTTTGACATGGGTGGGGAAAGTGACGTGCTGGGTGAGGTTGAAATTGTCCAATAGTGTGATGAATTCTGATGCAAACTTACAGGTGGGTAAATCAATGTGGATGTTAAAATCACCAAGCAGTAGTAAGTGTGAGGAGAGAGATGAGGCTATTGTGAGGAGTTCAGAGAGGTCAGACAGGAAAGATGGATTTGGTGTGTGTGGCCGGTAGATGAGAATGACAGCCATTGAGCAGGTTTTAAAGGCGAGGAATTCAAATGATGAGACGGTGGGGAGTGAGAGCTCAGTGGTCCTGAAATTCTGATTGAATAAAATAGCAAGACCACCTCCACGACGGGAGGGACGGGGTCTGCAGATGTAGCTAAAACCAGGGGGGGATGCTTCGTTGAGGGAGAAAAAGTTGCCAGGTTGTTGCCAGGTTTTAGTGAGCAGGAGAAAGTCAAATAAATTATCATTGATTGTTTCATGTAGGATAAGGGCTTTGTTATTTAGTGATCGGGTGTTAAGGAGGGCAAGGTTGATGGAATGAGAGGACAACGTAGTGGGGGCATGCCTGAGAGGTCTGAGGTTGTCCAGGTTAGTAGTGCGGGGGGTGCAGGGGAGGGGGGCGGTGGGAACATAGGGTTTGGATGTGGGATATCGTATCGGGGTTAGTGGAAGGATGTAGATGACGGGAGTGTCTGAGGCCACGATGAAGATAACGGCGGCAGCGGAGGATGCCAGCAGACAGAGCGGAGGTGTGTACAATAGAGGATAGCCGGTAGTTTTTGTTGAGGGACAGGAGTTCATCAGGAGAGTAGTGTAAGGGAGGAGGAGGGAAGCTAATTGGGGGAGAAAATAAAAATGGAAACCAGGGTATTCTATGTAGTCGTAATAGGGGGGTAATTTAAGTAAAAACAGAAGAGGGCAGAGTATTGGTTCCATGAGACGGGTGGGTTAATAACGTTGGAAACGTAAGAGGGATAGTGCAGAACACGGTTGGGATGAGGCTAGCTACTCACGATATGAAGGGGAGTGCCGCCAGAGACGGTGATGTCCAAATTACGCTAGTCCCAATTGATGATGGTCCAAAGAGGGATAGTGTCCACTGCCGAGGGAAAATAGTAGCAATGGCAATACCAATAAAAAGGTCAAATCCACTAGCAATTGTGATTTACGGGGCGTAGCGTAGCTGTCTATTCCATTGCCTACCAACACGGGGATCGCTAGTTCAAGTCCCCAAGTTACTTCTGGCTTGGTCAGGCGTCCCTGCACAATTGGCTGTGTCTGCGGTTGGGAAGCCGGATGTGGGTATGTGTCCTGGTCGCTGTGGTCCAGGCGCCTGTTAATGGGGGGAGGGGGAACTGGGGGAATAGCGTGATCCTCCCACGTGCTACATCCCCCTGGTGAAACTCCTCACTGTCAGGTGAAAAGAAGCAGCTGGTGACTCCACATGTATTGGGGGAGACATGTGGTAGTCTGCAGCCCTCCCCGGATCAGCAGAGGTGGTGGAGCAGAGACCGGGATGGCTCGGAAGAGGGGTAATTGGCCAAGTACAATTGGGGAGAAAGGGGGGGGGGCTTGTTGATATGAACATTTTTGGATTAGATTAGATACTAGTCTGAAATACAACAAGTATAGAAAATGCGTCATTTGTCTATTAGACATTTGTTTTCATGTTACGGTTTGATGATTCATGTAATGGTTGGATGATTAACGTAATGGTTGGATGATTCATGTAATGGTTGGGTGATTCATGTAATGGTTGGATGGTTCATGTAATGGCTGGATGATTCATGTAATGGTTGGATGGTTCATGTAATGGTTGGATGGTTGAAGCTTTAATATCTGTGTTGTATTTCAGGTGGAGCCTAACCCAAAGCGTCTCAGTGCAGTTGAGAGGCTAGAAGCTGACAAGGCCAAGTATGTCAAGAGCCAGGAAGTCATCAATGCCAAGCAAGAGCCAATCAAACCACCTATCCTGGCTAAGCCCCCTGTCTGCCCTGCCCTCCTTACCAAGAGGGGCTCAGGCATTGGTGGAGGGGGAGGAAATGGAGGCGGGGCATTGTTCAAAGCATCCAATAACAATGCCAAGTCAGACACATGCGCCACTTTAGGCAGCAGCAAACGGGAGAATTTAAACCTGGAGATTCTAAAAAACCTCTTGAACTCCTCCTCTTCTTCAGGTGCAGGATCTGAAGGACTGGGGGGAGGGGCCAAGAGTGCTGTGCTGATGAGGTCATCAGGGGGAGGAGCCAAGAGATGGATGCCTTCAAGGTAAATGGTTAAAGAGAGGTGCAGATATAATTATACAGATGCAGATATATTACCTGGAAATATCAACAATACATGTTTATCGGACATTTGAATTACAACAGTGTGCATTGTTTCAGCTTTTCACAAAGAGAAAACCATTAGTCTTTTGCATCTTTGTTTTTATGTAGCAACTTTCCATTGTATTTAGCTAGCTTCAGGCAAGCACTGCAGTGCTCTGCCACGGAACAGACCTACTAGATTTGATTTATATTTCTAATTTCAGCTGTCATGATCTCCAAGCTCTGATCTTGTTTAGTTTCTATTAGACAGGGCCTGTTCAACTCTATTTCAGCACGTCGAGGCAGGAATGAGATGCTGTAGAGGTGGAGGTATGCACTGGAGAGAAGAGGAATGAAACTCAGCAGGAGCAAGACGAAATACCTATGCGTGAATGAGAGGGAGGAGAGTAGAATAGTGAGGATGCAAGGAGTAGACGTGACGAAGGCATATGAGTTTAAATACTTGGGGTCAACTGTCCAAAGTAACGGGGAGTGCAGAAGAGAGGTGAAGAAGGGAGTGCAGGCAGGGTGGAGTGGGTGGAGAAGAGTGTCAGGAGTGATTTGTGACAGAAGGGTACCAGCAAGAGTTAAAGGGAAGGTTTACAAGATGGTAGTAAGACCAGCTATGTTATATGGTTTGGAGACAGTGGCACTAACGTAAAGACAGGAGGTGGAGCTGGAGGTGGCAAGTTGGAAGATGCTAAGATTTTCACCGGGAGGGATGAAGAAGGGCAGGATTAGGAACGAGTATATTAGAGGGACAGTTCAGGTTGGACGGTTTGGAGACAAATCAAGAGAGACAAGATTGAGATGGTTTGGACATGTGTGGGGGAGAGATGCTGGGTATATTGGGAGAAGGATACTGAATATGGAGCTGCCAGGGAAGAGGAGAAGAGGAAGGCCAAAGAGGAGGTTTATGGATGTGGTGAGAGAGGACATGCAGGTGGCTGGTGTGACAGAGGAAGATGCAGAGGACAGAAAGAGATGGAAACGGATGATCCGCTGTGGCGCCCCCTAACGGGAGCAGCCGAAAGCAGTAGTAGCAGTAGTAGTAGTAGTAGTTATCATAGCTACCACTGTAAACTTAAGCAGGTTTGATGCATGATGGGCTATCTGTGTCATGGCAAAATCAGTGATGCTAACAAAAGCGATATGTGTTCTGTGATTCTTTGCATGGGACCAGAATCAGACTCATTGTTGACAAGTTTCATTAAGCTTGCCCACAAAAACCTTACAGCAACTATAAAGTGTTGCTTTCTGATACAGAAATGACCAGGGCCTATAGGTATTGAAACTATTTCAGTATTACACAGCTTATAGAAGTGTACACCTGTACACACTTCATGTACCAGCATTGACTCTAGGTGTATAAACCTATAATTCTATAAAACTGATTCTCGGGATATAAATCTATAATTTTAGAAAACTGATTCTCGATATATAAATCTATAATTCTATAAAACTGATTCTCGGTCTATAAATCTATAATTCTATATAACTGATTCTCGGTCTATAAATCTATAATTCTATAAAACTGATTCTCGGTATATAAATCTATAATTCTATAAAACTGACTCTAGGTATATAAGTCTATAATTCTATAGTCCCTCTAATATAATTGTTCCTAATCCTGTCCTTCTTCGTCACTCCCAGTGAAAATCGTATCATCTTCATCTCTGCCACCTCCAGCTCCGCCTCCTGTCTTTTCATCAGGGCCACTGGCTCCAAACCATATAACATAGCTGGTCTCACTACCATCTTGTAAACCTTCCCTTTAACTCTTGCTGGTACCCTTCTGTCACAAATCACTCCGGACACTCTTCTCCACCCACTCCACCCTGCCTACACTCTCTTCTTCACCTCTCTCCTGCACTCCCCGTTACTTTGGACAGTTGACTCCAAGTATTTAAACTCATACATCTTCATCACCTCTACTCCTTGAATCCTGACCATTCCACTGTCCTCCCTCTCAATCACACATAGATATTCCGTCTTGCTCCTACTGACTTTCATTCCTCTTCCCTCCAGTGCATACCTCCACCTCTCCAGGCTCTCCTCCACCTGCTCCCTACTCTCACTACAGATCACAATGTCATTCGCAAGCATCATAGTCCATGGAGACTCCTGCCTGATCTCGTCCGTCAACCTGTCCATCACCATCGCAAACAAGAAAGGGCTCAGAGCCGATCTTTGATGTAATCCGACCTCCACCTTGAACCCATCTGTCATTCCAACCACACACCTCACCACTGTCACACTTCCCTCATACATATCCTGCACCACTCCTACATACTTCTCTGCAACTCTCAACTTGCTCATGCAATACCACACCTCCTCTCTCGGCACCCTGTCGTATGCTTTCTCTAAATCTACAAAGACACAATGTAACTCCTTCTGGCCTTCTCAAGGCATGTGGTAGTCCTGGGGCTCGAACCCAGGACCTTCTTGATGTGAGGTGACAGTGCTAACCACTGCACCACCGTACTGCCTGTTTTTGAGCGCCATGACTCGAAAAGCCCTCGTCCTGGTCTAGCACCACACCTTCAAAGAACTTCATACTTTCATCTTAAATGATCTTGCAGTATACACATCCCCGTCTGTCTCATCAGGTCCGGTCTGTCTGTTCCCATCCAGCCCACACATCCATGCCCAGTCCATGCATCCATGCCCAGTCCATGCATCCATGCCCAGTCCATGCATCCATGCACAGTCTTCGCTCACCTAATGGCGTTCTACTTTCATATTGTAGCGTTGTGCAGTACTTCAGGAAAAATATTATTAAATGAGAAAAATGCAAACAGGACAGTGGACAAAATGGTGCTTGTTTGACGACCGTTAGTGACACCGGGCAGTGACAGCAGCAGGTACTGGAGGAGCTGGCACACCGTACACCACATTCAGAGCTAGACTAGGTGCATACCTGGGTTTACAGACATCAGCTTATTTCAACTTATGTAAAACTTTTTTTTTCTCAAATATTTTTGGATTTTTTTCCCCCTTTTTCTCCAAATTGTACTTGGCCAATTACCCCACTCTTCCGAACCTCCCAGTCTCTGTTCCACCCCCTCTGCTGATCCGGGGAGGGCTGCAGACTACCACATGCCTCCTCCGATACAAGTGGAGTCATCAGCCGCTTCTTTTCACCTGACAGTGAGGAGTTTCACCAGGGGGACATAGCGCATGGGAGGATCATGCTATTCCCCACAGTTCCCCTTCCCCCCAAACAGGCACTCTGACCAGCCAGAGGAGGCGCTAGTGCAGCGAACAGCACATATACCCACATCCGGCTTCCCACCCGCAGACATGGCCAATTGTGTCTGTAGGGACGCCCGACCAAGCCAGAGGTATCACGGGGATTCGAACAGGCAATCCCCGAGTTGGTAGGCAACAGCATAGACCGCTACGCCACACAGACGCCCAAGTTATGTAAAACTTTTCATCACAACATGGCCTATAAGCAGTTTACTCCAAGTAGTCCGGTTGTTACGTCATAATCACTTTTATGGCCTCAACAAGCAAAACGACCATCTGGTGAGTTTAGGGAAGTCGCCTGTCGCACACATTGGCCACTAATGGGGGGCTAGGGCAGAAGTTAGTGTGGGGTGAAAAAAAGACAAAGACCACAAAGCAAAGCCACTACCTGGACCGCTTTTGGATGTCGAGCTACATCCGAGAACATATCGTAATGGATTCATGTAAAACAGAACAAGGCGTATGAAAACTGACCTGGTGTCACTTGTTCATTTTCCCATGATCATCTTTTCAGGAAAGAGGTACGTTTGCAGTGATACCAGATATGTTTCACTTCCACAAGTAACTAAGAACAGTGAGAGAAGGGCGTCCAGGTAGTGTTGCGGTCTATTCTGTTGCCTACTAATACGGATTGCTGGTTCAAATCCCCGTGTTGCCTCCGGCTTGGTCAGGCGTCCCTACAGACACAATTGGCCGTATCTGTGGGTCGGAAGCCAGATGTGGGTATGTGTCCTGGTCGCTGCACTAGCGCCTCCTCTGGTCGGTCGGGGCACCTGTTCGGGGGTGGGGGGACTGGGGGGAATAGAGCGATCCTCCTATGCACTATGTCCCCCTGGTGAAACTCCTCACTGTCAGGTGAAAGGAAGCGGCTGGTGACTCCACATGTATGGGAGGAGAGGTGGTAGTCTGCAGCCCTCCGCGGATCAGCAGAGGGGGTGGAGAAACAACCAAAAGAGCTCAGAAGAGTGGGGTAATTGGCCAAGTACAATTGGGAAGGAAAAGGGGGGGGGGGGCTTTTGGTACTCTGTTGGTCTCATCCATGCTATTTTTCTCTGCCTCCAGGGTGCCGTTAACGTACCGATCCACCATGACTCTCAACGAGCAGCCGCCAGACTCCGCCCCCAGCCCAAGCACCTCCCACTCCCTCAGGTCATTCTCCCATTCATTGAAAGTACCTCCAGTCAACAGTGGGGGGCGCCGCAGCCCGCAGCAGGGTGGAAACCTCAATCTCAGCAGGCGAGTCCTGGATGAGAGGGCAGGAGAAGAAGGTCTTGAGCGCTCCCACTCCCCACTCCCACCACTCCTCACCTCCCACTCCTCCTCTGACCTCCTGCGGCTATGCAATGGCAAGCCTCTCCGCACTGCCCGCTCGAGCAGTTCATCTGCGCCCCCCCTCCCCCCGAAACCGAACCCAGCTTCCCTCCCTCCCCCTCCCCTCTCCCTCTCCCTGCCTCCACCCCGCCCTGCTCTCTCCCCATCCCGCTGCAAAAACACCACCCCTCAATCCCTGCCCTGTGAAGGTGGAGACCCCTCCAACTCCTCCACTGACACCAACTTGGAACTGGGGCTCGGATCGTCCGTGGCCTGCCGCCCCTCCTTACACCGATCCAAATCAGATTTATCGGACCGATACGCGCGGGCTGGGGCTGATGTGGAGCGGTTCTTCAACTACTGCGGGCTTGACCCAGAGGAGCTTGAAGCAGTCGGCCCTGAGAACTTTGCCCGGGCCAACTCCGACATCGTCAGCCTGAACTTCCGCTCAGCTTCCATGATCTCCTCAGACTGCGACCACTCGCGGCGCTCCTCTAACGATGGGTTGTCGGACGGGGAGGAGGGTGAAGATGAGGAAGAGGAGGCCGGCGAGCGCGTCCCCTATGGGATCTCAGCCGTGGAGCGCAACGCAAGGGTCATCAAGTGGCTTTACAGCATCCGACAGGCGAGGGAGACGCAGAAGGTCTCTCACGTGTAGGCGAGGGACTGACGGGTGTGACTGAAAAACACATAGGGAGGTTTCTGTATTTTAGAAATGGACCGTCAGACTGGCAGACATGGAAGAGTCCCACAAGTTTAGACATTTACAATGGGAATCTAAGCTAGAAGATGGACAGATATATACATGGAAATAGATAGAAGAGGGAGACATCAGGGATCCCAGCTATAGGAGGCAGTGGAACAAATCTGAGCATCCAGGCAGACCGATTATTAGCAAAGGATGAAGAACAAGCAAGGATACACATCTGTAGGTGCTCTGTTGACAAACAGAATCACACAGTACACCCCACTACATAGTGGCTGTTGTGGCTCAGTCGTACTGACAGATGGACAGGCAAACGGATGGACCAAAAAACAAAAGTACATGATTTCAGCCTGACAGACATTTGCAGCGGACTGGTTCAAAACACACAGACAAAAAGACATAAAGTTGTGTCTGCAGCTGAAGTGGGACGAAGAGGCAGATAGGAAGTCTCACCTGTCCACAACGACGGATGGACAAAACGACTGACAGACATGAAAGTCGCCTCTGTGTAGAGAAGACGGGCCAATAAAACGCTTCCCATTTTACAGTCAGTATGAACACAAAGACGGACATGGGAATCAGTACAAAACCAAACTTGCTGACAGACAAATTGACTATTTCACAGAAAGACAGAAAATATCTATTCGTTTGAACGGCCGTTGAACAAAATAAACTAAAAGTGTCAGTTCTAGTTGATTTACAATACTGATCTCTCGATTTAAAGTCGTTATTACTTTGAAAACAGTTCTTGTTTGAGATCAAGTTGAACATGTCCCACCACCAACACAAGGCGGGTCCAGCTCGGAAGAGACTGTGGGAAGGAAGCAGCGCCCTGGCACTGAACGACGCTTATAAACACAGCAGAGGCCGGACATGGTGTCAAAGCGGACCAAGGTCCCGGCAGCGAGGCATCGATGACGTGTGCTTGTAAAGCTGAGTGCAGCGCGGCATGACTTGCAGCAGTGACGACACACGAGTGGGGCTGAACACTTCTCGGTCGTCGTACCGAGACACCGGTGTCTATGTGGACTACCAGGGACAAAAGAGAACGTGGAGACTTTACTGTGCAGAAAGATGCTGCTTTTCACACAATTTCACAGGCACCCATCAATGCTCGAGCTCTGAAAAACACTTACGTAACAACTTCATCACTGCGCCACCCACTGGACACCTGTCACTCACAGACAACCACTCCTGTATCTATGCTGTGTCTGTGGGACTCATGAAAGCACTCGGCTCAACTGGGCTCATCCGGAACATGTTAATTAATTACTGCTTCTACATGTGTTTCATATTACCCACAACCCCCCCCCACATACACACACACTATCATCACAAATATATGCATGGGTACATACACACAATTTTCTATTGACTCCCTAAAATATCGACAACACGTTTTCTCATTGTTCTTTTGGTCCCTGCCCCTTTCTGAGTCTCTAACACTGAGATGCAAACGGAGCATCCGCGTCCTCGCTGCTTCAGCAGGCCGCTGAGGAGCCTCTCAGCCTTGTTCAAACGGACGTCTTGTCTGCGCTCTCGGCGCTTCCTTCTGAAAGGAGCTTCTCTTTCGCTCCAAGTCTCTCCTTCTCTTTCGCTCCAAGTCTCTCCTTCTCTCTCGCTCCAAGTCTCTCCTTCTTTTGCTCCAAGTCTCTCCTTCTTTTGCTCCAAGTCTCTCCTTCTCTTTTGTCTTCATCAGAAGGTGACCTGCTCCAGCTCAACAAGGCTAGTACTGGGGAGGTACGCTGTTGCTTTCCTTCATCTATTTACTAACCGCTCTGTGGGGGGTTAGGCTGGTGGTCCCCTATCACCCTCACACTTTGCTCTGTCTCTGTCCTACACCTGATGTCTGTCCGTCTGCCTGTCTGCCTGTCCGTCTGTCTGTCCGTCTGTGTGTGTCTGTGTGTGTGTACGTGGTGGTGACACATGTTAATGCCTGAAGCCATATTAAGGTGTGAGTGTTGCACCTCGGTAAAACATCTGCCCATCATCAGTGTGTCTGCCCACTCCTCTCCCACCTGTCTGCGGCTCTACTTTGGTGTTGAAATCAGCTAAAAAGCGGGGAGGGGGGGGGGGATCAGTTCGGCTCAGTTCAGTTTCAGTTCGGTCAATCCCAAAAGCAAATGCAGAGTTCATTTAATTTAGGTAATAACTGATCAGTTGATACGACAACTCCCGAAAGGTTTTTTATTTTTCCTTTTCATGTTTTGGAGGAAATCCGCTCCCCGGATCGACTGAATTGTACATGAAGTACTCAGGCCGGCAGCAGGATTCCTCCTCCCTGGAGATCAGAGCTGTGGAAGCATGAATCTGCTATTTCAGTCCCCCTGTTTCTCCTCCCGCAGCATCCCTGCGGGAGGACCGGGAGTCTGGTGGCTCCTAGCCCAGCCAGCTCTGCTCTCTGCACAGACGCCCCGCTGCTTCGGTGCTGCTGCAGTATGACAGCATTGGTTTGGCTGCAACAACATGCATTTGTTTAGTTTGTCTGTATGGTGTAACTGTTTTCGTTTGGCATTTTTGAGGAGGAGGCGGGTTGTGTGATGAAGATGCTCTTTGGTACTTGCATTGTTTTTTGTTTCTTTTTTTATATGTGTATATGCTGTAAGAAAAAACGTGTAAATATATAAATATAAGGTTTCAGCAATGTGTTTTGGATTATTTTTCTTTGTCTGAAAGGTAATGTGTTACAAGTACGAAAAACCCCCGTTATCCTGGTCTTTGCCTTTGGTACAGAACTCGGATCAGGTCCTGGGCAGGACCGCTGTTAAGACTTTCGTGTTGACTGGTTTTCCGCGTGGGAACTGTTACATATTGCTTGATTGGAGAAAAATACAATGTTCATGTTTAGTTTCTTTTGCACATTTCAATAAATGGCTTGTTCTGCCTCCTTTGCCACCGATTGCTGACTTTCTTTTCTTTTTCTTTTTTTTTGCACGTGTCATTCAATTGAAACCGGTATTGGATGACATGGCAGACAAATTGCAGTTAAGCCTGCGTGCAGCTTTCACATGAACTGTGGCTGGGAGCGCTCCCGGGCGCTCTGACAGGACAAGAAGGCCGCAGTAGGGTTGTCAAAGCCTGGGCCCGGTTGGTGCCGATCTGCAGTGAACATGCAAAACTGCTGTACGACGTCGTGACGTTGGCTGGCACGGAAGTGCCACAGCTGTCGCTTTGCTTAGAGCAGAGTTTGTATCAGGAGCCAACAAAACCCCTGCAGCCACCAACAAAACCCCTGCAACCGCCAACAAAACCCGTGCAGCCATCAACAAAACCCCTGCAACCGCCAACAAAACCCCTGCAGCCATCAACAAAACCCCTGCAGCCACCAACAAAACCCCTGCAGCCACCAACAAAACCCGTGCAGCCATCAACAAAACCCCTGCAACCGCCAACAAAACCCCTGCAGCCACCAACAAAACCCCTGCAGCCACCAACAAAACCCCTGCAGCCACCAACAAAACCCCTGCAGCCATCAACAAAACCCCTGCAACCACCAACAAAACCCCTGCAGCCATCAACAAAACCCCTGCAACCGCCAACAAAACCCCTGCAGCCACCAACAAAACCCCTGCAGCCATCAACAAAACCCCTGCAGCCACCAACAAAACCCCTGCAGCCATCAACAAAACCCCTGCAACCACCAACAAAACCCCTGCAGCCATCAACAAAACCCCTGCAGCCACCAACAACACCCCTGCAACCACCAACAAAACCCCTGCAGCCACCAACAAAACCCCTGCAGCCACCAACAAAACCCCTGCAGCCACCAACAACACCCCTGCAACCACCAACAAAACCCCTGCAGCCACCAACAAAACCCCTGCAACCGACAACAAAACCCCTGCAGCCACCAACAAAACCCCTGCAGCCACCAACAAAACCCCTGCAGCCACCAACAAAACCCCTGCAGCCATCAACAAAACCCCTGCAGCCACCAACAACACCCCTGCAACCACCAACAAAACCCCTGCAGCCACCAACAAAACCCCTGCAGCCACCAACAACACCCCTGCAACCACCAACAAAACCCCTGCAGCCACCAACAAAACCCCTGCAGCCACCAACAAAACCCCTGCAACCATCAACAAAACCCCTGCAGCCACCAACAAAACCCCTGCAGCCACCAACAAAACCCCTGCAGCCATCAACAAAACCCCTGCAGCCATCAACAAAACCCCTACAACCACCAACAAAACCCCTGCAGCCACCAACAAAACCCCTGCAGCCACCAACAAAACCCCTGCAGCCACCAACAACACCCCTGCAACCACCAACAACACCCCTGCAACCACCAACAAAACCCCTGCAACCACCAACAAAACCCCTGCAGCCATCAACAAAACCCCTGCAGCCATCAACAAAACCCCTGCAGCCATCAACAAAACCCCTGCAGCCACCAACAACACCCCTGCAACCACCAACAAAACCCCTGCAACCACCAACAAAACCCCTGCAGCCATCAACAAAACCCCTGCAGCCATCAACAAAACCCCTGCAGCCATCAACAAAACCCCTGCAGCCACCAACAACACCCCTGCAACCACCAACAAAACCCCTGCAGCCACCAACAAAACCCCTGCAGCCACCAACAAAACCCCTGCAGCCATCAAAAAAAACCCTGCAGCCACCAACAACACCCCTGCAACCACCAACAAAACCCCTGCAGCCACCAACAAAACCCCTGCAGCCACCAACAACACCCCTGCAACCACCAACAAAACCCCTGCAGCCACCAACAAAACCCCTGCAGCCACCAACAAAACCCCTGCAGCCATCAACAAAACCCCTGCAGCCACCAACAAAACCCCTGCAGCCACCAACAAAACCCCTGCAGCCATCAACAAAACCCCTGCAGCCATCAACAAAACCCCTGCAGCCATCACCAACAAAACCCCTGCAGCCACCAACAACACCCCTGCAGCCACCAACAACACCCCTGCAACCACCAACAAAACCCCTGCAACCACCAACAAAACCCCTGCAGCCACCAACAAAACCCCTGCAGCCACCAACAAAACCCCTGCAACCACCAACAAAACCCCTGCAACCACCAACAAAACCCCTGCAGCCACCAACAACACCCCTGCAACCACCAACAACACCCCTGCAACCACCAACAAAACCCCTGCAACCACCAACAAAACCCCTGCAGCCATCAACAAAACCCCTGCAGCCATCAACAAAACCCCTGCAACCACCAACAAAACCCCTGCAGCCGCCAACAAAACCCCTGCAGCTGCCAACAAAACCCCTGCAACCACCAACAAAACCCCTGCAGCCATGCTGGGATAGACTGGAGTCTATCCCAGCATGCATTTGGGGGGAAGACAAGGACAGGTCCTGGACAGGTCGCCAGTCCAGTCCATCGTTGGGTTGAAACGCACAATCACTCACACACTATTCACACCTATGGGCACTTTAGAGACTCCAACTTACTTACCACGCATCTCTTTGGACTGTGGGAGGAAACCCAAACAAACCCAGGAAGAACATGTAAACGCTACACCGATGTGCAGGAATCAAACTCGTGACCCTTTTGCAGTCACGTGACAGCGTGAACCCTTTCACCTCCATGCTTGTCATCCCTAAAAGCAGTGTAAAGTATAATGAACAAGCGTGCTGAATCCTAACGGAGGCTGACCAGAAGCCACCGGGTCCCTGCAGCTGTTTGGGAGTTTGCCAGTTCCAGTGCTTAAACACCATTTTTGACCATGTAAGGACACTGCTGGGATAGGCCCCAGCACCCCCGTGACCCCGGGAGCAGGATAAGCGGTTGGACAGTGGATGGGTGGATGTAAGGTAAAGGGCATTTGATAAACAGTATCAAGCACATATTTGATTCATATAACTCCCGACGTTAACCGCAGCGACTTTGCCCAGTTATGATAGTATCTTCTGCAGGGGGGTAGGGGCGGCCTCGTCCATTGTACTTTAATGAATTTTCTGACATCTAGCGGTCAAAGGGGAGAACTACATGTGGGTTTTAACTGGACAGGTAAGAAAGGGGTTAAAACAGCAGCCCATCAGTTATTTTAAAAATCATTTATGAGTTTATAAATTAGTATTTACTCGTATTTAGGTGCAAAGATCTGTAAAATTTTGGTAGAATAAGAATCCCTAAATTTTACAGATAAATCGTTAAAAATATAATCGTTGACGTCCTAACAAGGATTGTGTGTTTCCGTGGTGGGTCGGAGTAGATGATAAAATTATTTTACCTTCAAAATAAAAGTAAGTCTTGTGCTTGAAAATAAACTATTTTGGAGGAGAAAAAAAACACTTATAAATGCGCTGTTTTCTTCTAATCTTACGTAGTGCATTGCAGGTTCACATAATCAGACAAAATAAAACTTGAAAAATATATTTTAGCAAAGATTGTGGCCAAAGGTGGTTCACAGGAGTCGTGTTAAGAGGCTTGAATTCCAGCCACGACAACAAACTCTCTTAAAACTGCCTTTCAGTGCACTTTAAGTATGCCTCTTAAATCAAAGATAAGCAAATGCACTTCTTTACTTTTAAATAAACACACGCTCTTTGAAAAAAAATGTGCAGGAGAGACCCCCCCTCAAAACAACAACAACAACAACGTGGGCCTTGTCAAGTGGCTTTCTGTGGAATCACAAAAAACAATCACAATCAAACCAAGTAACAACAACAATAATATTAATAATAATAAATCACATTTATATAGCAAGTGAGAGCTGTGTGATGATGAATAAATGAAAAAAATTATATAGCACTTTTCTAACACTCAAAGTGGCGGAATGCCCTTTTAACAGTTATAATACAGGCTTTGATGACTGGATAAACAGACGAGTATTGAAATCAATGTAACTAAGATCAGATGGTTGAGTTAAACCTCACCTCAGGCATCAGCACATCCAACACGAAGCTGACTCTCTGGAACTCTGTCGTTGGGACAGAAGGTGCACATTTTGTGGCTCCTTTGAGGACCAAGTTGATGTGCTTAAAAACTTCATCAATTTGGTCGTCTTCTTCCAGGTAGGTGAAGACCCTGTCTGGTTTCGCAGACCTGAAATTCACCAGCCACTTGGAGCTGCCTTCACCTGTGATTATTTCCTCTAGAAACAAAGACCATGTCAAATAAATGCACTGCAGGAGATCAGGCTTTGATCATCTTTTTTGCTATTAGAAATGTTTTTATGTATAAGCATTATTATTATTGGTATCATACCAGTAGCCGTTTGTCCGACCCCTTCAGCTTCGTGATGGAGTCCACCAATCTTTCATGGGCAGACCTGCGGGCTTCTCTTGCACGTTTTGCCATCTTTGCTGTAGTGGGTGTAGTGGTCATCAAGTAATGTAAAGGAACCTCTAGGGGTGTGTGGCAAAGGACAACTTGTGAATTCTAAACCAACCCAGAGTAATTCATCAAATATCGTAAAAACACAACACGCAATGACAATGCATGGTCATTTTTTGTTGTGGCTGTCCTGTAAAGTTTGTCAAATGTCACTTACCCCCCTCTGGTTCTAAGCCCTCGTTATGTTCCTGTAATGTAAGAGAGCAACAAGACAGATGATGACTGAAAAATATATTTATTTAACAATGCACTTTTCAACATTAGTTAATAAAGTGTTTGAAGCACCTGAATGTATTAGTTATTAATGGTTCTGATTATACCGGTAGTTAAATTGAATTTCAATCTGACCTGGAAGACTTCCGAAAACGTCCGTATCCGGAGTGTTGGGAGCCTGAAGACAGGAGGCAGGTCACCTCTCAGTAGAGCTTTGGACTGCTCTGTCCAGTGGGCAAAAACCTTGCCATGCCTTGAAAAGATGAAAACATGAAATCTGAAAAGCCAATTAGACCCTATTCTAGTTCGATGTCTAGTTCGATGTCTGCAATGGGACCTTTTGATACTCCGTGTTGAGTACTTTGCTGCTTTTCCTCATCTCCCTCCCAATCCATGGTGCCCAATTGTCATATGCCGGTTGGACAACAAATGGATTCTGTGAAGAGTCTGCATCAAAACCACAATTTCAAAAATACTGAAATATCTAATACAGTTCAGTCCGGGGAGACATAGTCATATCCGATGGGACCTGGTGTATTTTACTCTTTTGACAAACTATATACACTGTGGCGCCCCGATCTCCCATCGGCGCTCCACTGGACTGCTGACCCACCTTCGGCACCATGGAGAGCGACCTGACCTGGCCTCACAACACTCACCATCAAAAAATCCTCTGCTTATCATGTGTAGATGGACGGATTCCCAAAATGCCTCTATGTTGTGTTCACCTTGGAAGTCATCACTCGGTTGTTTCAGCTCACTAACTGCAATCACCAAACACAACATAAGACACAAAATATCATTTGAGGATGAGTAGTAAGTACATTGTAGTTTATGTGGCACCTACAAAAGGCTAGTTAAAAAGCGATTTACCTAAATAGCACTTTTAGGAAAAACTTACCCTCAAAGTTGAACACTGCTTTTCTGTGGAGGTCCATAACCACCACAGGGGGGTAGAACCCACAGTTTACACATGAGTATGTGTATTCTCTGTTGCAAAGTGCCTCAAAGTGGCAGTATGTTTGAAAAATTCAGTTGGTGGCTGGAAACCGTTCTTCACACAAAGCCTCCAGAGAGCTGATGACTCTAGACACTGACACATGATTCTATGGTAAAAAAATAAGACAGGAAAAGGTTTGAAATGGAAGGTATGAATATGCTGAAAACACAGTACTACTGTAACTAGTAACATCATTCCCTGCAATCACTGTGCCTGGTAATGTATTTATTTTAAAAATGGGCAAATAAATTGCAGATGTGGAATAGGCTGCCAATTTAACTTTGATTAGTGCCTCAGAAACCACAGTACTAGCAGAAAAGGGGCTACAGAGAATTTGGAAAATCTTGCGACAATAGTTAGTTGAAAAATTTTCAATTGATGAAATCTTTCTGGGTCAATATGGAATAAATGAAGGTCATAACACCTTGTGTTGTCTGTCATTAAGACACCTGAAGATTGTGCCTTAGGTAAAGGCAAAGCTGCAGTGTCAGAATGACATGGTCATTGAAATGAAGCTGCCATCTGTCCATTCCTGATAACGGTAGATCATGGGGCATTCAGTACACCTTCTATTGGAAGTAGAGATGTCTGTAATGGACATAAGGATATAAAGGACATTAAATCAGCTGTATATGGTTAATCAAACGATTAATGTACATGCACACTGTCCTTTTATAAACTAAAGAAACTAAACTAAAGGATGCATTTAACTTACTCTGGATTACACCATTCATGCCAACTATTCTGGCTTCGTCTGTCCTGTGCGGGATTTCCTCCAATCTGGGATTGCCTGAACAGAGTTTGCATGTCGTTTCAGCTGGAATCAACTTTGAAGGGTAATCCGTCGACCCTCAAACAGTATCCATTTTAAACTCAATTAAACTAATTCATTTACACTAATATTTTAATAAGTGCTTAGCTAGCTACATGACCTGCAACAACTATGCAACGAAGCATCGCTAGCTAACGTTAGCTAAATGCTTAGAGCCGCTTGACATTTCCAATGTATTTTCTCCACACCGGTAACAGTTATTATACCCACGCTCGCTGGATTCTTCCATACATTAAGTTTGATAGACAACATTGAATAAAACCTTAGAAAAGACAACTAACCTTTTAAAGTATCTTCTTACCGCTGTCGCAGTATCTTCTACTTCTTCTTTCCGTTTTATGGCGGATTGTAATCTTAAAAACAACGCGAAGAAGACCAACGTCCGGTTTCCTGTCAACTGCGGAGGTGCCTCTTGCGGAGGTCTGCCATTTTGTCTGCAGCCAGATGCATCTCCTCACGACCGACGCCTCTGACTGTGCGGTCGGGGCGGTGTGCGAGCAGTGGGTGGGTGGCGCCTGGCAGCCCCTTGCCTTCTTTAGCAAACAGCTTAAGGACAACGAGCGGAAGTACAGCACCTTCAACCGGGAGCTCCTGGGTCTCTTCCTCGCCTCCTGACCCTTCAGGTCCCTTTTGGAAGGCCGCCGTTTCACCGCCTTCGTCGACCACAAGCCGCTGACATTTGCCATGGCCAAGACCTCCGAGCCGTGGTCCGGGCGCCAACAGCGTCAGCTCTCTGCCATCTCGGAGTTTACCACAGACTTCCGGCACGTGGCTGGCAAGGACAACTTGGTCGCTGACGGCCTCTCCCGGGCGGTGGCAGGGTCGGGTCCATTCACTTGGGACTCGGTTACGCTGCCATGACTGCAGACCAAGCCGCTGACGCAGCCATCCAGGCCTATCGGACGGCTGCTACGGGGCTGCGGTTGGAGGATGTGGTGTTTGACAGCGCCAATGCCACGCTCCTCTGCGATGTTTCCATAGGCCAGCCCCGCCCCATGGTGCCCACTGGCTGGCGGCGCCGTGTTTTTGACGTTATCCATGGCCTTTCCCAGCCGTGTGTAAAGGTGTCCACTAAGCTGGTGGGGGCCAAGTTCGTCTGGCCCGGCCTCAGGAAGGACGTCAAGGTCTGGGCTGACTCCTGCATGGCGTGCCAGCGTTCCAAAGCACAACGTCATACCAAAGCCCCCTTGGCGCCATTCCTGGTGCCCGAGAGGCATTTTGACCATGTGAATGTGGACCTGGTGGGCCCCCTGCCCTCCTCCCACGGGTTCACTTACCTTCTCACCATGGTGGACAGGACCACTAGGTGGCTGGAAGCTGTTCCCCTGTCATCGACCATGTCTACTGAGGTGGCCCAGGTGTTCATCGGGTCCTGGGTAGCCCGTTTTGGCACACCGGCTGACCTCCCCTATGACAGGGGCCCGCAGTTCACGTCGGAGCTCTGGACTGCAGTTGCGGAGGGGCTGGGGTGAAGCTCCACCGCACCACAGCGTACGACCCGCTGGGCAACGGACCTTGTGAGCGGTTTCATCGGTCTATGAAGGCCGCTCTTCGTGCCAGCCTCACGGACAGCAACTGGGTTGATCGCCTCCCGTGGGTCATGCTCGGCCTTCGCTCTGCCCCCAAGGAAGACCTCCAGTCCTCGTCTGCCGAGCTGGTTTATGGCCAGCCGCTGCATGTCCCGGGTGAGTTTCTCCCGGACGCTGTGGCCCCCTGGTCAGCAGCTTCTCATCGGAATGTGGCCCGGGACAGTGCCAACGCTTTCGCTCCAATCCCTACATCTCACCACTGCCTCCCTCAGTCCTACGTCCCCAAGGATCTGCTGTTGGCCAGGTACATCTTCATCCGCCACGACAGCCACCGTACCCCCCTGCAGCCCCCCTACGATGGGCCCTTCCACGTCCTGGAAGTGGGGCCTAAGAACTTTGTGGTAGACATGGGGGGGGCAAGCCGGAGCGGGTCTCGGTGGACCGTCTCAAGCCTGCCCATTTGGACCTGGGTGGGCCGGTCGAACTGGCCCTGCCCTCACGGCGTGGACACCCCCCTTCTCAGGTCCCTGGCCCATCCTCGGCCCCTGTCAGGGCTCCGGCTCTGTCCCCTGCCCCTGCCCCCGCCTTCATACCCATTCAGGGCAGCCGTTTTGGCCGCCTGGTCCGCCCCCCGAGACGTTGACTGTTTCACTGAGGACTGTTCGCCTGTTGGCTGTTTGTGTTTCGTTGAGTACTGTTGTGTTGTATTTCTTCGTGACGGTGAATTCTGGGGGGGGGGGCTGTGTGGTGATACACAATTGAGGGTAGATTCACCAGGGGCTGCTGCTCCTTTAAGGCGGACATTCAGAGTGCTGACGTAGGCACAGCTTAGAGTTTCCGGAGAGAGCCATGTTTTCAGCAGCCTAGCGGTTAGTTGGTTGGCTGGTTGCCAGGAGAGATTGTGCTGTATCGGCGTTGTTTTGTGTGGCGAGTAAACGGATTGACTCGACTTGATCTCTCCGTCTCCTCATTCCTGCACTCCCACAACATCACCTTTCCTTTTAACAACACTCAACAAGCATTTGGGAACTGAGGACACTACTTGTTGAAGCTTTGTAGGTGGAATTCTTTCCCATTCTTGCTTGATGTACGACTTCAGTTGCTCAACAGTCCGAGGTCTCCATTGTCGTATTTTGCACTTCATAATGCGCCACACATGTTCAATGGGAGACCGGTCTGGACTGCAGGCAGGCCAGTCGAGTACCCGCACTCTTACTACGAAGCCACGCTGGTGTAACACGTGCAGAATGTGGCTTGGCATTGTATTGCTGAAATAAGCAGGGACGTCCCTGAAAAAGACGTCGCTTGGATGGCAGCATGTGTTGCTCCAAAACCTGTATGTACCTTTCAGCATTAATGGTGCCTTCACAGATGTGCAAGTTACCCATGATGCCATGGGCACTAACACACCCCCATACCATCACAGATGCTGGCTTTTGGACTTTGTGCTGATAACAATCTGGACGGTCCTTTTCCTCTTTAGCCCGGAGGACACGACGTCCATGATTTCCAAAAACAAGTGAAACGTGGACTCGTCAGACCACAGCACACTTGTCCACTTTGTGTCAGTCCATCTCAGATGAGCTCGGCCCAGAGAAGCCGGTGGTGTTTCTGGGTGGTGTTGATATCTGGCTTTGCATGGTAGAGTTTTAACTTGCACTTGTAGATGTAGTGACCAACTGTGTTAACTGACGATGGTTTTCCCAAGTGCTCCTGAGCCCACGTGGTCATATCCTTTACAGAATAATGTCGGTTTTTAATGCAGTGCCGCCCGAGGGGTCGAAGGTCACGGGCATTCAGTGTTGGTTTTTGTCCTTGCCACTTACGTGCAGAGATTTCTCGGGATTCTCTGAATCTTGTGATGATATTATGGACTGGAGATGATGAAATCCCTAAATTCCTTGCAGTTGTACGTTGAGAAACGTTGTTCTTAAACTGTTGGACTATTTGCTCACGCAGTTGTTCACAAAGTGGTGAACCTCGCCCCATCCTTGCTTGTGAACGACTGAGCCATTCGGGGATGCTCCTTTTATACCCAATCATGACACTCCCCTGTTTCCAGTTAACCTGTTGACCTGAGGAATGTTCCCAACAGGTGTTTTCTGAGCATTCCTCAACTTTCCCAGTCTTTTGTTGCCCCTGTCCCAGCTTCTTTGGAACGTGTTGCAGGCATCAAATTCAAAACGAGTGAATATTTGCAAAAAACAATAAAGTTTATCAGTTTGAACATTAAATATCTTGTCTTTGTAGTGTATTCAATTGAAAATAGGTGGGAAAGGATTTGCAAATCATTGTATTCTGTTTTTATTCACGTGTTACACAACGTGCCAACTTCGTTGGAATTGGGGTTTGTATAACGTGAACAAGTTATGAAACTGAAAGACAAATAGGCATGTAGACAACTGGTACTAAAAACTGTAAACAAGGAGGCTTGAGGGAAGGAAGTGAGCTGCCAAAGCTTATACCTGGAAAACTACGCAGAGCTGGAAGCTGGGTCGTCATGTACGATTTTATTTGGACATTTTAACCAGAATGAAGCTATGCAGAAAAGTTGGGAGGAAGACCAGCAAGGGAGAGGGTATTACAAAATACAAAAATGTGTCATAACAAAAAGCAATAAAGAAAGGAACAGAAGGGAGGAGTTCATCGTAACAAGACTAAGACTGGATCAAACAGGATTAAATGAGACTTGGTTTATAATGGGGGAAAGGGAGACTGACAAGTGTGACAACTGTGGAGTTAGAGAAAACGCTGAACATGTAAAGTTACATTGTAACGTGTATGAAGTGGAAAGAGAAAGGTTACAGGATAAAGCCGGAGAGGCGGGACGGGAGTGGAGGCTGATGGGGATACTGGGAACAGGAGGAGAGGGAGAGGGGGTTAAAATCACCAGCAAGGCACTCTTGTCTTTCTTAAGCCACACGAGGTTGATGGGGTAAAATGACATGATGTTACACACTTGTGCAGTAGGTGGCGGCATACCCCTTAAAGTTGTTTGCGAGCCGCCAGTAAACCGAGAGAAGAAGAAGAAGAACAAGAAGAAGAAGAAGAAGAAGAAGAAGAAGAAGAAGAAGAAGCAGAAGAAGCAGAAGAGGAAGAGGAAGCGGCGTCTCCGGCGATCGTCCGTAAGTAGCGAGTGTGATGTGGGGAAGTGAGGGAAGTGAGGGAAGTGAGGGAGGTGAGGGAGGTGAGGGAAGTGAGGGAGGTGAGGGAAGTGAGGGAGGTGAGGGAGGTGAGGGAAGTGAGGGAAATGAGGGAGGTGAGGGTGGAGCGTGCTGCCCGGGTCTGCAGGTAAATGTATGGCGTCTCGCAGGGGGCGGGTCACCGTGCTGGCTGGTGACGCTGGCTCCACAAACTGGCGCTGGCTGTTCGTCTTTGTGTGTGAGTGTGTAGCTTTTAATGGAAAGGCTGCAACAGTTTACTTTGCTCTGTATTCGTGACTTGACTCGTCAGAGGAGGAGAGGAGGAGAGGGGTGGGTAAGGGCGTCTCGGAGGAGAGGGGTGGTCTCGGAGGAGAGGGGTGGGTAAGGGCGTCTCGGAGGGGAGGGGTGAGTAAGGGCGTCTCGGAGGGGAGGGGAGAGTAAGGGCGTCTCGGAGGAGAGGGGTGAGTAAGGGCGTATCGGAGGAGAGGGGTGAGTAAGGGCGTCTCGGAGGGGAGGGGTGGGTAAGGGCGTCTCGGAGGGGAGGGGTGGGTAAGGGCGTCTCGGAGGAGAGGGGTGGGTAAGGGCGTCTCGGAGGGGTGGGGTGGGTAAGGGCGTCTCGGAGGGGAGGGGTGAGTAAGGGCGTCTCGGAGGGGAGGGGTGGGTAAGGGCGTCTCGGAGGGGAGGGGTGGGTAAGGGCGTCTCGGAGGGGAGGGGTGGGTAAGGGCGTCTCGGAGGGGAGGGGTGGGTAAGGGCGTCTCGGAGGGGAGGGGTGAGTAAGGGCGTCTCGGAGGAGAGGGGTGGGTAAGGGCGTCTCGGAGGAGAGGGGTGGGTAAGGGCGTCTCGGAGGAGAGGGGTGAGTAAGGGCGTCTCGGAGGGGAGGGGTGGGTAAGGGCGTCTCGGAGGGGAGGGGTGGGTAAGGGCGTCTCGGAGGAGAGGGGTGAGTAAGGGCGTCTCGGAGGAGAGGGGTGGGTAAGGGCGTCTCGGAGGGGTGGGGTGGGTAAGGGCGTCTCGGAGGGGAGGGGTGAGTAAGGGCGTCTCGGAGGGGAGGGGTGAGTAAGGGCGTCTCGGAGGGGAGTGGTGAGTAAGGGCGTCTCGGAGGGGAGGGGTGGGTAAGGGCGTCTCGGAGGGGAGGGGTGGGTAAGGGCGTCTCGGAGGGGAGGGGTGAGTAAGGGCGTCTCGGAGGGGAGGGGTGAGTAAGGGCGTCTCGGAGGAGAGGGGTGGGTAAGGGCGTCTCGGAGGGGAGGGGTGGGTAAGGGCGTCTCGGAGGGGAGGGGTGAGTAAGGGCGTCTCCTGGCCTCATCTGGGATGGTGACGGCTGAACATGATGGAGGAGACCGGCCACACTGAGCGTTTGTCGAGCTGCGCCTCAGGACTGAACTAACTAAACTGAAGCGCAGTGTGACGGGAAATGAAGAGTCCGTGGCTCCTCTTCATCAGTGTGGTGCACTGTATTAGTATGCAACTAACATCCTCTGTGAAATCACAAGCTGTATCAGCTGATCACGCAACCAAGAAGACGCATAAAACCCAGACTGCCGTGCTGGTGAGTGAGTCCCAGCAGACGAGCGGTTATTTCAACTTTATTTAGCGACTCGCGCTGCTCGTCCTTCTTCTGTCGCCTTATAGCAGTCCCTCTCCGCCATCCACCGTTCCACAGTGCCACCCAGTGGCGATGGAGTGTAGTGTCCACAAACACAACACACGTCAGTTGAATGAGGCGCATTTAAAAGCTGCAGAAATAAGCGAATGAAAGTGCCGTAAGACAACTACGTTGTAGTGTTGTGTTAACTAGTGTTAACAGATGTACTACTGCTCACACTGAGTCTGTTGTTTACCTGAACATCTGCTGGACGTCCATCTGAGGGACTTTGTTCTGTGTTTGTAAAACAATGTAGGCTAAATGTCTGGGAATGTTCTCCTTCATCCAGGTCATGGTCATCCAGAGGAGTTGAATGGAGTGCAACTGGACTTGGTATATAGACCACTAGCTTGGTCTAGTCAGAAAGGCACGAACTGAGGAAGCCTCTTGGATGAGAGGCCAAACGTCTTCACGGATATATACCAAGTCCAGTTGCACTCCATTCAACTCCTTTGGATAATGTAGGCTAAATAAATGATCAAATGGCCTGTCATAGTATGTGTGTGTGTGTGTGTGTGTGTGTGTGTGTGTGTGTGTGTGTGTGTGTGTGTGTGTGTGTGTGTGTATCTGCTAGATGAACTTCATTGACGTGCTTTCAAAACTGAAAGTTAAACGCCTGACATAAATACGTTTCGGTGTTTATTCGTCTCTCCTGTTCATTTCCTTTTAGTTGTGTGTCATCTGTGACCTGAAACCCATTGTTGTACAAAAACAAAAAAAAAAACTTTCAAAGAAAGTTAAGACTATCATGTTTTGTCTTCGTGTTGCCTAACGAGCAGGACATCATGAAGCGTCAGATGGAGAAAGACATACTTGAGATTGAGAAAAGATGTAAATTGTTCATGTTTAAGCCAAATGCAGCCAGAGGTTTAATAACGTTCTTCTTCACTGCCTTAAGGCTTTCCACGTGCTGGAAGCAGCCGTCTCCACTGCAGCCTGGGCGAGGAAGACTCTGGTGCAACATGTTGGTGCATATCTGACGGCTCTTCACCGGTACGAGTCCAGATCATCTTCCTCTACCTGCTCTGGTGCCGTTTGGGTCATGTGCTCCACATAGATTTTTAAAAACACACTTTTCACAAGTGACTAGTTATAGTCACGTTAGTAACAGCTGCTTATTTTAATAGCCCTAATATCTAATTTTAATATCCATAATGTTTAATTTTAATAGCCCTAATATCTAATTTTATTAGCCCTAATATCTAATTTTACTAGCCTTAATATCTAATTTTGATATCCATTGTGGGAGTGCAGGAATGAGGAGACGGAGAGATCGAGCCGAGTCAATTCCGTTTACTCGCCACACAAAACAACACCGATACAGCACAATCTCTCCTGGCAACCAGCTAACCGCTAGGCTGCTGCAAACATGGCTCCACCCCGGAAACCCTAAGCAGTGCCTACGTCAGCACTCTAAACGTCTGCCTTAAAGGAGCAGCAGCCCCTGGTGAAGCTACCCTCAACTGTGTATCACCACACCATAATGTTTAATTTTAATAGCCCTTATATCTAATTTTAATATCTATAATTAATAGCCCTAATATCTAATCTTATAATATCCATGATCTATATTTAATAGCCCTAATATCTAATTTTGATATCCATCATATTTAATTTTAATATCCCTAATATCTAATTTTGATATCCATAATATTTAATTTTAATAGCCATAATATCTCATTTTAATATCCATAATGTCTAATTTTAATAGCTCTAATATCTAATTTTAATAGCTCTAATATCTAATTTTAATATCCATAATGTTTAATTTTAATATCCATACTATCTAATTTTATTAGCCCTAATATCTAATTTTAATATCCATAATGTTTAATTTTAATAGCCCTAATATCTAATTTTTATAGCCCTTATATCTCATTTTAATATCCATAATATCTATATTTAATAGCCCTAATATCTAATTTTGATATCAATCATATTTAATTTTAATATCCCTAATATCTAATTTTGATATCCATAATATTTAATTTTAATAGCCATAATATCTTATTTTAATATCCATAATGTCTAATTTTAATAGCTCTAATATCTAATTTTAATAGCCCTAATATCTAATTTTAATATCCATAATGTTTAATTTTAATATCCATATTATCTAATTTTATTAGCCCTAATATCTAATTTTAATATCCATAATGTTTAATTTTAATAGCCCTAATATCTCATTTTAATATCCATAATATCTATATTTAATAGCCCTAATATCTAATTTTATAATATGCATGATATCTCATTTTAATAGCCCTAATATCTAGTTTTGATATCATGATATTGAATTTTAATAACCCTAATATTTAATTTTAATATCCATAATGTCTTTTTAATAGCTCTAATATCTAATTTTAATATCCATAATATCTCATTTTAATATCCATAATATCTAATGTTAATAGACTTAATATCAAATTTTTAGCCACTTGTAACTTAACCATAGTGAATTTTGGCAGTCAGAATAGTGACTGATGTGTAAAAAGTAAATATTAATGTCTAATTTTTAGTGACTAGTACCTTACAGTGAATAAATGACATATTTACCATGCACCTCTTGTTGGCTTGCAGTAAGTGAGGTTGGGATTTCTCCTGCGGGTGGAGAACATAAAGTGCTGTGTTGGTAGCAGATCAACTCTAGTACTTCATCACTTGTTTGCAAACTCATCCCTTTGCAGGACCCCCCCCCCCTCCGGGACCACCACACTAGTTTGCAGCCCAGTAGACAGTCCCTGTCAATTATCAATGTTTTTAAACTGATGATACTACCATGTCCACTAACAACAGCAGTCAGAGTATGAGTAATGTAAAATGGGTTGATAACGTGTTTCATCCTCCTCCTCTTCCAGAGATGAGCAACTTCTTCCTGGATGAGGAGAGCTTCAGGGTGTGGTGTCAGCTCTTCCTGCAACACTCCAGCAGCCTTGGAGATGGCTGGAGCTGGGAACAGGTGAGCATGACAGCGCTGATTCAAGGCACGTTTCCATGTTTCCAAACAAGTCCCACCTCAAGGAATTCTGTTTCCAAAATGTGGTGTTTCCATTCAGCCTTTCCCCACCGAAACATCAAACTGTCTCGATAGACACCCCTGACAGCGTGTATGTGTGTGTGTGTGTGTGTGACCGTGTGACCTCAGACATCAGGTGAAGGCTATCTAAAGAAGACCAGTGTGAGGTCTGTCATGATGAACTGTGGTCCTGAACCAGACCAGACAGGAAGTGGTCCATCCTCAGAGCAACAGAGAGCTGAACCAGACCAGACAGGAAGTGGTCCATCCTCAGAGCAACAGAGACCTGAACCAGACCAGACAGGAAGTGGTCCATCCTCAGAGCAACAGAGAGCTGAACCAGACCAGACAGGAAGTGGTCCATCCTCAGAGCAACAGAGACCTGAACCAGACCAGACAGGAAGTGGTCCATCCTCAGAGCAACAGAGAGCTGAACCAGACCAGACAGGAAGTGGTCCATCCTCAGAGCAACAGAGAGCTGGTCAGAGTGGCCCAGCTCAGTGTGACGGGGACAGGGACCAGGTGTATATGTGTTTCATTCAACAAGTCCTCCAACCCATCCAACCACATAGGTGGTTTGTCCTCTAATACGACCCATAGGAGCGTTTCCTAAATTAGCGCCCCTAGCGGCGGCAGGAGATAAGCCACAGATACTTTTCCCCTCTGTGCATTGTGGGTTTTTAAAACAATGTGAGAACAACAGAATATGTAGTCAGTGTGTTTTTATGTTGTTTCACCGTCTAGTATAGTAAGTAAGATTGCTATTGGCAGTATGTTTACCTATGAATGACATCATAAGAGCTAACTTAACGTTAGCCGCAAGTTAGAGAGTCAGCTAGCGTGGACATTATAACCGCTGTGTGACATTACACTTTGCTTTTATTAATACTCCTCCTCACAAGAGCTTATGGGAGGAGGTGCTTATTGTTACAGGGGAAGTCATGTGTTATAATTACGGAGGACCATGTGGAAGTAGCTTAAAACGTACCTATGGGTCGTAATGAGCTGCTTGTACAAACCACCTGCCGGGTGGTGTTTTGGTGGAGGACAGTCTCGTTTCATTCCTGCAGAGAAGGTGTGTGTGACAAGTTTGCTTTGATTCTTCAACAAGCTACATGGTTTATTGATTTATGTGTTTTTCTTTCTGTCCACAGTCCAGTTGTTTTGCCTCAGCTGATGTAGATCACATCAGTGATGATGATGAAGATGAAGACGATGGAACCTGTGTGAAGTCCGAAGGCAGCGACAGAGTGCTTCAATATGAATATCACATCCTGTACTCCTGTAGCTACCGGGTGCCTGTACTCTACTTCAGAGCCTCCTCACTAGGTTGTGTGTGTGTGTGTGTTTGTGTGTGTGTGTGTGTGTGTGTGTGTGTGTGTGTGTGTGTGTGTGTTAGAGACAGAAGAATGCAGGAGCTTCGTGTGCACTTCTACAGATGACTTGTTGGCATATATGGATGGTACCCATCATGCTGTTCAGTCTAACTTTTCCTTCTTCCTCCCCGTCTTCCTGTTAGAGGGGAGGAGTGTGTCTTTACAGGAGTTGTGGAGCACTGTTCACCCCAACTACAGACTCCGACTACAGCACAACCCGCTCAATACAATCACCCAACAGGTAAAAAAACTCCTCTCTCTGCAACTGTCCTCTCCCTCTTTTTGCTTGTCTTTCAGTCTCAGGGCTTAAAGTATTCCGGCACCGTGCCGGATTTCCGGCGTGCGGCGTTTGGCTGTGTGAAAAAAAGAAAGAAAAAAACGTCTTGATATCATCACCATCACTTTCGAGTTTATTAGTTCGTCTGCCAATGATATGAGAGGAGCACAACTCTCCCGCTCTCAAGCTAACATTATTAGCCAATCAGGAGAACGGGGCGGGTCTTGGAAAAATGTGCTTCAGCCGAGTCCTGTGCTGCAGAGATGCCCGAGTAGAGAGACGTCACGTCGAAGGAGAGTAGGATGGAGAGTAAGGTCATGAATCCTGGGGAAGATGCCCTCCTAGTGGATAAAGGATAAGAAATAAATGGCGCTGGCTGTGGATAGAAGAGAGAGGGAAGGACGGTGGTAAGCCTTGTGGTAGCTGGTGTAAGAGGTTAAGAGAAGCAGGTGCTCGCTTCTGCACCGTGTGCTCGACAGAGCTAGCATATGCAACTAGCGGGGGGAAGTGCTACCGCGTCATGAGTCAGACCCCGCTCATACAGCAGCTGTTCGTGCTCTCCAACACACAACGTGGTTACCGGGAGCAACAACCACAGCTGATGTACCGGCCTCAGTAACTGACCGTGTGTGGGACTTGAAAATACGAGTGTGCGTGTTCATCGCAGAGCACGATCTGTCTTTCGAGCTCGCCCAACCCCTGGAGAATTTATTCAAAAAAGTAGCTGAAGACAAAACTGTCAATATCCAATCAGCATGCCAGCTATTTGAACACACACGGCGTAACGCCAGAGTTTAAAAGACATATGTCGGAAAAGCTAAGAAACGGCATGTTTTCCTTAAATGTCGACGAAGCCCCAACCACAACATGGACAGAGTCCTCGTTGTCCTCCTTCCTTTTACTATTGCCACCTACTGGCCTTTCTTGTTGTTGCAGTTGCAGAAGGCCCACCATAATCTGCAATCGTTCATTTCCATATAATGGTTTTTTTGGTTGTTTTTTATTTTTTGACCCTGCGGATGTGTCCACGCCACAGGACGACAACCCCCCCCCCACACACACACACACACACACACACACAAGTTCAGGCTCAGGATTTGTCTTCGCTTTAACCCCTGCAGTCTAGTCCGTCTGTTCATCACGCTCCCTGTCCATCATCCCCTCTTCCCCTGCACCACCCGACACTCTGCCCACACCCCTACATAATCCTACAGTGTGTCCAACATGCACCTCCGTCGTCTCCCGTGTGTGCATGTGCGGTCTGTCCTCCTGTCAGGTCTCCATGGTGACGGTGGTCCCGTGGCTCAGGTCCTGGACTCTTCTGGTGGCATCTGGACACTGCTTGGCATCCTCCTCCTCATAGTCTTCATATATCTTATAATTCCTTTATAGTTCTGTTATCCTGGGACGTCCGGGGTAGCGTAGCAGTCTATTCTGTTGCCTACCAACAAGGGTATCGCTAGTTCGAATCCACGCGTTACCTCCGGCTTGGTCGGGCATCCCTACAGACACAGTTGGCCGTGTCTGCGGGTGGGAAGCCGGATGTGGGTATGTGTCCTGGTCGCTGCACTAGCGCCTCCTCTGGTCGATCGGGGCGCCTGTTTAGGGGGGAGGGGGAACTGGGGGGAATAGCGTGATCCTCCCACGCACTACGCCCCCTGGTGAAACTCCTCACTGTCAGGTGAAAAGAAGCGGCTGGTGACTCCACCTGTATGGGAGGAGGCATGTGGTAGTCTGCAGCCCTCCCCGGACCAACAGAGGGGGTGGAGCAGAGACCGGGACGGCTCAGAGGAGTGGGGTAATTGGCAGGATACAACTGGGGAGAAAAAGGGGGAAAAAATCCAACAGAAAAAAAAAACCAGTGGTGTTATCCTCTTTCAGTGTTGTGTTGTGTTGTGTACATTGTGTAAACACATCATGGCACATTGTGCGTCTTGGGAGAGAGATCCTCCTCTGGTGCTCCCCCGGAGCTTTCTTCCTGTCCCTCCTCCCTGTTAAAAGTTTTCAGGGAGTTGGTCCTTATCCGACGTGAGGGTCTAAGGACAGGATGTTGTGTTGCTGTAAAGCCCCCTGAGGCACACTAGTCATTTGTGGTACTGCCTACACAAATAACACTGACTTGCTGCACCGATGTTTGCTGCTGCTGTTCTTTTGTTTCTGTCCATGTCTTTAATTTCAACGTTTCTCCGTCCTCCTCTGTCCCTGTCAGGAGCATCCGCTGCTGGGCCAGCCCTTCTTTGTCCTCCACCCCTGCAGGACGGAGGGCTTCATGAAGCCAGTGCTGCAGGCGGCCCTGCAGGAGTCCAGGTGGGGGGAGCAGGTGTAACCTCTTCTCATCAGGCTGTTTTACTGCAACATTTCAGGTTGCAACCAGGACACGGAAACGACCAACTTCCCTGACATAAACCCACATGTCCTACACAAGGTCCACTGGTCAGCTTAATCACAGACGGTGGAGTCAGTTCATCTGGACAGAAACACTTCGTCATCCTCATCATCAAGTGACCTCTTCAGTCTCACCTGACTGCAGGTACCCCACTGGTGCAGTCTCAGCATTGTAAAATGCTGTGGCTGCAACTAGTCCCTGGCCCTCTCTCAATGGTTCATATGCAAATAAGGGTGTGAGTCACACCCTTATTTGCATATGAATCTGATCGTTGGCTTCAGTCGTTAGGCACTGTATTGTACTGTGTTGTGTATAAGGGTAGAATACCTGCAGTCAGTTGAGACTGAAGAGGTCACTTAAGGAGAGGTCACTTAGGGCCCTGACACACCAGGCCGACGGGCGTCGTCCAGTGTCGGGCTGTCGGTGTGCGTCTGTGGCCCTAGTTGTTGCAGTGTGTCACACACCGTCGGCACTAGTCGGACCCCTGTCGGCAGCTTTTTGGCCGATTCAGCATGTTGAATGGGCGGAGCCCGTTGGTGAGAGAGATCACTCTGATTGGCTACTCAGCTTAGCGACTCGGTGCAGAACGCACATGCTAGCTGGCTGTCAGTTGTAGACTTTGCGGTGTGTTCAAGTGCTGCTTTTTGGCCCAGACGGCAGGTGACATGAGTCAACAGTCGGCTTTGGTCGCTGCCAGTGGGTTTGGTGTGTCTGGGCCCGTATGGATGATGCTGAAAGGTTTCTCTCTGTGAGTGTTGGGTCCAGATGAACTGGTTCACCTCCCTGGGTTTCTTACCTGGACTCCTGAGCATCACCACACTTGTATGTTACGTGTGGATGTGTTGATGTCTGAGGTAGTGTCTGATCACAAGTGCTGTTAGACACTGTAGAGTGTTGCAGTGGAAGGGCATCTGGGTGGCACGGCGGTCTATTCCGTTGCCTACCAACATGGGGATCGCCGGTTCGAATCCTCGTGTTACCTCCGGCTTGGTGGGGCATCCCTACAGACACAATTGGCCGTGTCTGTGGGTGGGAAGCCGGATGTGGGGATGTGTCCTGGTCACTGCACTAGCGCCTCCTCTGGTTGGTCAGGGCACCTGTTCAGGGGGGAAGGGGAACTGGGGGCAATAGCGTGATCCTCCCACGTGCTACATCCCCCTGGTAAAACTCCTCACTGTCAGGTGAAAGGAAGCGGCTGGTGACTCCACATGTATGGGAGGAGGCATGTGGTAGTCTGCAGCCCTCCCCGGATCAGCAGAGGGGGTGGAGCAGAGACCGGGACGGCTCAGAAGGGTGGGGTAATCGGGCAAGTACAATTAGGGAGAAAAAGGGACAAAAAAAAAGAAAGTTGCAGTGCAGATTGTTTGTAGTGTCAAAAATGACAAAAATGTCACCCTCGGCATGTTGCTGTCCACAACACAAACCATACACACAACATAAACATAGACACAGCAAAGCAGCCCAGTACTTCTCAGCTCTCTCTGCATTTTCCGGGGGGTCAGATGTGGTTACAAGTTCAGGAAGACTTGTTTTTCTTGAACCCTGCAGATGAACACACTCACATTTTACATTTACTTTTGGTTTTGTGTCATTTCAGATTTTGCTCAACATTTGTTTGACATTTTAATGAAAACACAGCTTGTGTTGCTGATTATAGGGATCTATCATCTGTCAACCTCGCGTGTGTGTGTGTGTGTGTGTGTGTGTGTGTGTGTGTGTGTGTCTCCAGGCAGGTAAACTACTTGGTGAGTTGGCTGAGTGTGGTGGGTCCAGTGGTGGGCCTGGAGGTTCCTCTGAGCTACTCCACCATACTGTTTCCTGTCTCACACCACACCTGTCCCAGCACCCAGCCAGACTGATGAAGAAGACTCATGTGGTGAGCACACAGCCAGACTGATGAAGAAGACTCATGTGGTGACCACACAGCCAGACTGATGGAGAAGACTCATGTGGTGACCACACAGCCAGACTGATGGAGAAGACTCAAGTGGTGAACACACCGCCAGACTGATGAAGAAGACTCATGTGGTGAGCACACAGCCAGACTGATGGAGAAGACTCATGTGGTGAGCACACAGCCAGACCGATGAAGAAGACTCATGTGGTGACCACACAGCCAGACTGATGAAGAAGACTCATGTGGTGACCACACAGCCAGACTGATGAAGAAGACTCATGTGGTGACCACACAGCCAGACTGATGAAGAAGACTCATGTGGTGACCACACAGCCTGACTGATGAAGAAGACTCATGTGGTGACCACACAGCCAGACTGATGGAGAAGACTCATGTGGTGACCACACAGCCAGACTGATGAAGAAGACTCATGTGGTGACCACACAGCCAGACTGATGGAGAAGACTCGTGTGGTGACCACACAGCCAGACTGATGGAGAAGACTCATGTGGTGACCACACAGCCAGACTGATGAAGAAGACTCATGTGGTGACCACACAGCCTGACTGATGAAGAAGACTCATGTGGTGACCACACAGCCAGACTGATGGAGAAGACTCATGTGGTGACCACACAGCCTGACTGATGAAGAAGACTCATGTGGTGACCACACAGCCAGACTGATGAAGAAGACTCATGTGGTGACCACACAGCCAGACTGATGGAGAAGACTCGTGTGGTGACCACACAGCCAGACTGATGAAGAAGACTCATGTGGTGACCACACAGCCAGACTGATGAAGAAGACTCATGTGGTGACCACACAGCCTGACTGATGAAGAAGACTCATGTGGTGACCACACAGCCAGACTGATGGAGAAGACTCATGTGGTGACCACACAGCCTGACTGATGAAGAAGACTCATGTGGTGACCACACAGCCAGACTGATGAAGAAGACTCATGTGGTGACCACACAGCCTGACTGATGAAGAAGACTCGTGTGGTGACCACACAGCCAGACTGATGAAGAAGACTCATGTGGTGACCACACAGCCAGACTGATGAAGAAGACTCATGTGGTGACCACACAGCCTGACTGATGAAGAAGGCTCATGTGGTGACCACACAGCCAGGCTGACCGACTCTTCTCTCATCCCATCACAACCACATCTGAGCAGATCTGAGAGAATCATGTGACTTGGTGGGGACTCTGGTTGGTTTTGTCCTCTGCCGGTCACATCACAGGTGGACATGAGGAGGCCTCACTGGACTGTTTCAGAGTCCTGGTTGAAGACCACCGGGCCTTTGGAGAGAGCCTGCTTGGAAAGCTCAGGTGGCACAGTGTGTCCATGTGAAATACCATGATCGCCATGACACGTGACACATGACACACGCTGGTGACATGTGGAAGCATCATGTCACCTTCATCATGAGATGATGCTGTCGTCTCCCATGACTCTTTCATCATGGGCATCCTCTTTAAGATCTCCAGAATAACGAGGCCTTGTCATGTTCTCCACACAGTCTGCTCTCAACATCTCCCAGGGTACTACAGGACATCCCTAGCCAGCACCGGGATGCATCTTCCTCTCCATCTGATGCTGCTGTTTGTGCCCCCCCCCCCCCCCACACACACACACACATGAAGGGAAACACATGTGGAAGTCATACTGCCCTGGCCTTAGATTGCATTTAGACAAAATTGTTGAGCGTGAGAATTATTTTGAGTTTCATGTTGGCCAGGCTGGTTGGTTGTGTAAGTGCGCTGGCTGCTGGATGAAAGTGAAATTACAGCTTGGTGTCCTTAATGGCCTAACAACTGCCCTGTTACGTGGAGATACAGTGTATGATGGGTAAAAATAAAGACAGACGTGTTAATGTTGTACATACATGTGCTCTTCATGTCCAGCTCACTCTGTCATGGCCCACTTCTTCCTGTTCAGCACAACATCACAACCAGCAGAGACCAGCCATGCAGTTTGCTGCTGAAACCTAAACCGAGTACCTGTACCCCATCAGGACCATGTCCACACCGCTGTAAAACCATTACACTGCATGTCAGTCTTCTTACCCTTGTGGCTCTTTGAATGTGGACTGTACATGTGTCATTACTGTACATGTGTCATTACTGTACATGTGTCATTACATGTGCCATTACTGTACATGTGTCATTACATGTGTCATTACTGTACATGTGTCATTACATGTGTCATTACTGTACATGTGTCATTACTGTACATGTGTCATTATGTGTCATTACTGTACATGTGTCATTACATGTGCCATTACTGTACTTGTGTAATTACGTGTCATTAATGTACATGTGTCATTACATGTGTCATTACTGTACATGTCATTACATGTGTCATTACTGTACATGTGTCATTACATGTGTCATTACTGTACATGTGTCATTACTGTACATTTGTCATTACATGTGTCATTACATGTGCCATTACTGTACATGTGTCATTACTGTACATGTCATTACATGTGTCATTACTGTACATGTGTCATCACTGTTGGAAGGTGGCAGATTGTCTCTTCTTTTACACTCCATATGGGAGGATTCAGACATCTATTGTCATCATTGGTCACTGCATAGCAGTTTGTTGGAGTGAAGGTTCGAGGACAGAATGATACATTGATCCATCTACACTGGTTGCTGGTCCTATAA
>NC_079224.1:4781088-4856088 GCF_029633865.1 Lampris incognitus | reverse complement strand
ACCCTGTCATATGCTTTCTCTAAGTCCACAAAGACACAATGCAACTCCTTCTGTCCTCCTCTATACTTCTCCATCAACATTCTCAAAGCCAACATGGCATCTGTGGTGCTCTTTCCTGGCATGAACCCATACTGCTGCTGCTGATCATCACCTCTCCTCTTAACCTAGCTTCTATTACTCTTTCCCAAATCTTCATGCTGTGGCTGATCAACTTTATACCTCTGTAGTTGCTACAGTTCTGCACATCGCCCTTGTTCTTGAAGATCGGTACCAGTATGCTTCTTCTCCACTCCTTAGGTATCCTCTCACTTTCCAAGATTGTGTTAAACAATCTAGTTAAAAACTCCACTGCCGTCTCTCCTAAACACCTCCATACCTCCACAGGTATGTCATCAGGACCAACTGCCTTTCCACTCTTCATCCTCTTCATAGCTGCCCTCACTTCCTCCTTGCTAATCCACTGCACTTCCTCATTCACTATCCCTACATCATCCAACATTCTCTCTCTCATTTTCTTCATTCATCAGCCCCTCAAAGTATTCCTTCCACCTTTGCAGCACACTCTCCTCTCTTGTTAGCACATTTCCATCTCTGTCCTTCATCATCCTCATTTGTTGCACATCCTTTGCAGCTTGGTCCCTCTGTCTAGCCAATCAGTACAAGTGCTTTTCTCCATCCCTTGTGTCTAACCTTTCATACAACTCACCATACGCCTTTTCCTTTGCCTTTGCCACCTCTCTCGTCACTTAACGCTGCATCTCCTTGTACTCCTGTCTGCTTTCTTCATCTCTTTGACTATCCCACTTCTTCTTTGCCAACCTCTTCCTCTGTATAATTTGCTGTACTTCCTCATTCCACCACCAAGTCTCCTTGTCTTCCTTCCTCTGTCCTGATGACACACCAAGTACCTTCCTAGCTGTCTCCCTCACTATTTCTGCAGTGGTTGCACAGCCATTTGGCAACTCTTCACTACCACCCTGTGCCTGTCTTACCTCCTGCCTGAACTCCACACAACAGTCTTCCTTCTTCAACTTCCGCCATTTGATCTTCGGCTCTGCCTTCACTCGCTTCCTCTTCTTGGTCTCCAAAGTCATCCTACAGCCCACCATCCGACGCTGCCTAGCTATATTCTCCCTTGTCACCACCTTGCAGTCTCCAATCCCTTTTAGATTGCACCTCCTACATAAGATATAGTCCACCTGTGTGCACTTTCCTCCACTCTTGTACGTCAACCCGTGTTCCTCCCTCTTCTTGAAATATGTATTCACCACAGCCATTTTCATCCTTTTCGCATAATCCACCACCATCTGTCCTTCCACATTTCTCTGCTTGATACCATACCTACCCATCACCTCCTCATCACCTCTGTTCCCTTCACCAACATGTCCATTGAAGTCCGCTCCAATCAACACTCTCTCCTCCTTGGGTACCCTCTCCACCATGTCGTCCAACTCACTCCAGAATTCTTCTTTCTCCTCCATCTCACACCCAACTTGTGGGGCATATGCGCTGATAACATTCATCAATACACCTTCAATTTCCAGCTTCATGCTCATCACTCTGTCTGACACTCTCTTCACCTCCAGCACGCTCTTGACATACTCTTCCTTCAGAATTACCCCTACCCCATTACTCCTCCCATTCTAACCATAGTAGAAGAGTTTGAACCCACCTCCAATACTCCTGGCCTTAATCCCCTTCCACCTGGTCTCTTACACACACAGTATGCCTACTTTTTTTCTTTCCATCATGTCAGCCAGCTCTCACTCTTTACCAGTCATAGTGCCAACATTCAAAGTTCCAACTCTCACCTCCACATGCCTATCCTTCCTCCTCTCTGGCTGCCTCTGGACATGCTTTCCCCCTCTCCTTTTCCTTCACCCAACAGTAGCATAGTTTCCACCAGCACCCTGCTGGTTAACAGTACCGTTGCGGTCGTTGGTAACCCGGGCCTCGACTGATCTGGTATGAAAATCTTATTTATGATCCGCACATTTGATTTGGCAAAGGTTTTACGCTGGATGCCCTTCCTGACGCAACCCTACCCATTTATCCAGGCTTGGGACTGGCACTAAAAATGCACTGGCTTGTGCATCCTCAGTGGCTGTGTTTTTTATTTTATTTTATTTTATTAATAGCTAAACTATCTCTTTAATGTCATTCATTCATGTTTGTCATATTGTCATTCATTCATGTCATTCATTCTCTTATAAGTTATAACTTACAAATTACAGCGGAAGATACTTTATTTTATTTTTTATTTTTTTATTTTTTGGTGCATTTACATAAAACAAAAGGTTGACATTTATTTGAAAGACGATACGTTGCAGTATATTAGGACGCTTATCCTTTGCCTCATATTGAGGAGACATTCACATTACTGTCGGGCTCAAAATGGTTCACTGTCCTCAATCTTAGAAGTGGGTACTACCAGCTGGAGGTGGTGCCATATGACCGGTCCAAGACAGTATTTAACACCCCCATTTGGTACATGGCAATTACGGAGAATGCCACAGGGCCTGATCAATTCACCAGCAACATTCTAACGGACTATGGAGGAAGTAATGGATGGATTAAACCTTCAGGTAGTTATTACTTTTCTCGATGACCTAATAGTCTTTTCAGACTCGCTAAAGGAACACGGAGAAATGCTAATGAAAGTACTGAAACACATTGCAGACTTTGGGCTTAAATTATCCCCATCTGAATGCAATTTTTTCCAGACAAAATTAAAATAACTGGGACATATGATATCTGCCCAGGGAATCCAGCCTGATCCTTACAAAGTAGCAGCCATCAGGCAATGGCCACACCCTCAGATGGCTAGAGAACTTAGATCATTTCTAGGTTTCACTGGATATTATACAAGATTTGTCTGTGATTATTCCAGAATCATCAGGCCTCTCAATGACCTCTTAAAAGGAGAGTTTTCTTCTAGACACAAAAGCCAAGAGCCACTGGAAAAGAACCAAGTCACCTTATCTCACAAGCAGTTGGATCAATAGCTGTCAGGAAGCATTTCGAGAAATTGACATCAACACCAGTCCTTGGCTTCGCAGATTGGTGACTGCCGTATGTGGTACTGACGCTAGTACAACAGGGTTAGGTGCGGTTCTATACCAGATCCAAGATGGCCAGCCTTGAGTCGTGGCCTACGCTAGTCGTGGGCTTTTTAAAAGTGAGAAAAACTACCCTGCCCACAAGTTGGAGTTTCTTGCGCTCAAAGGGTTAGTAAGTGAGAAATGTAATTACTACTTGTATGGGGCTACCTTTAAGGTGTTGACTGATAATAACCCTTTAAACTACATCTTCACAAGTGCCAAGCTTGATGCAACAAGCCACAGGTGGCTTGCTGCCCTATGAGTACACAACTTTGATATCCACTACAAATCTGGCCAGCTTAATACTGATGCAGATGGGCTGTCTTGTCAGCCTTAGGAGCTCCCACAAGAACATGAAGAGTCAGTGGACTTGGACTGGAAAATATCCATTCTTATGGATCGTGGTAGCCTGTCCCCTGGGGAAATTAATGTCCTTGATGGAGAGGCTGTGGATACTCTGTGTATGCGTCACGGTGTGAAAGCCCTTGCAATCTCAGAGGGAAGTGCAGAAGATGAGTGTGAGATACCTGCCATTGAAACCCTCTTATGTAGCGAGGATGCCGTCCCTGACAACCTGGAGGAACTGCTCCAATGGCCAGGCCAGCCAACACTCCCAGGAATGTCTACAGGTGACTGGCAGCAGTTACAGAGAGAGGACGAAAATCTGGACCATGTGAAAGATATCTTAACCAGTGATCTAGACAGTGCCACAATAGATAAGCGGCTCAAACAGCCAGAAGTGGTGCTATTCCTGCGAGAGAACTCTAAACTAACCTTAGTTGATGGGTTGTTGTACATCAAAATTCTTAATCAGAGAGGTGAAGACTTCCATCAACTTGTCATGACTAGTGGCCTCAGAGAACGAGCTTTCCAAGGTATCCATGATGAGACAAGGCACATGGGAATTGAGAGAACCTTGGAACTAGCTAGAGCTAGGTTTTACTGGCCAAAGATGGCTCAGTACATTGAGGTAAAATGTAAAGCCTGTGAGAGGTGTGTTAGAAGAAAGGCCAGAGCACAAAGGGCAGCCAAACTAGTCAATATGAAAGTTAGTGCTCCCCTTGAACTCGTTTGTATGGATTTCCTGACCTTAGAACCTGACTCTAGGGATACTTGAAACATAACTGACCACCTTAAAAAATATGCTCAAGCCTACCCAATGAAAGATCAGACAGCTCAGACTGTTGCCACGGTGCTGTGGGAAAATTTGATCAGTCATTATGGTTTTCCTCGCCAAATACACAGTGATCAAGGCACCTGTTTTGAGTCTGAGATAGTGACAGAGTTATGTAAACTTTCTGGGAAGAAATCTCGCAGCACTCCATACCACCCGAGAGGTAATCTTCTAGAGATTTAACAGGACCCTGCTTGACCTCTTGGGAACTCTGGAAGACAAGAGAAAGGAGGAGTGGAGAAAGTATGTCCAGCCCCTAGTCACTCATTCATCCAGCATCGCCCTTGTGGGCGTCAGCTGCTCGCGCTGCCTGCCTGATGATGTTGCCCCATCTGTCCCTGTCTCTCATGGCGCTGCAAGTTTCAGCCATAGAGTGTCCTGTCCATTCCTTTAGATTGTCCATATACTTCATCCTGAGGCAGCCATGTCTTCGTTTACCCTCCATCTTCCCTTGTATGATGTCTCTTGTGAGAGAGCATTTTTTGTTACGGCTAGAATGCCCAAAGAAGCTCATCTTTCTTTTAACAATGGCACCATATAGTGCTCGTTTGACACCAAGTTGTTGTAGGATACTTTGATTGGTTCTTTTCTCTCGCCAGTTGATGTTTAAGAGTCTTCGGTAGAACCACGTTTCAGCAGATTGTATTCTATCTTTATCTTTTTTTCTCAATGTCTAGCCTTCTGCCCTATATGTCACAGTAGGCCACGTTATTGCCTTTAGAATTTTTATTTTTAGTTTGTTGGATAGGTCTTTGTCTTTCCAGATATTTTTGAGTTCAATCATTTTTGCTTTTGCAGTAACAATACGTGTTTGGATATCTTTGGAACAGTAGCCATCATGAGATTTTAAGGAGTCCAGGTATTTGAAGTTTTCAACTCTTTCAAGTTCTTCACCTTCTATTTTGATGGGTTGGTATGTGCCTTTCCCAATGTGCATTACTTTGGTATTTTCTGCGTTTAATTTCATATTCTTTAGCTTGCCTTTGTTGTTTACGTTGTCGAGGAGGTGTGTTATTTCTTGATGGTTGTTTCCACAGAGAGCTGTGTCATCTGCATATCTCAGGTTTGATATTTTCCTGCCTCCGACTTTGATTCCTGAATTCTTGACTTTTTGAATTGTGAAGGGTCTTGTGTGGTTGGTGTTCCAACAGATAACAGCTTCTTGGTCTTTGTATAGCGATGCTATGAGTGATATGAGGTGAGGTGGAAAGCCCATATTCTCCATTGTGTCAAAGAGTTTTGCATGATTCCAGCTCCACCTTCTGTCTTTTCATCAGTGCCACTGTCTCCAAACCATATAACATAGCTGGTCTCACTACCATCTTGTAAATCTTCCCTTTAACTCTTGCTTTTAACTCACTTTTGATTAAAAGTGAGGGAAAAAAAAGATATTGAACCAGAATTTGATTTTTTTTTAATCTTCTTAATGGCTAAACTATCTCTGTATTCTCATTCATTAATGTCATTCAATTCTCTTTCATTTATAAGTCATAACTTACAAATTACAGCAGAAGATTATTTATTTTATTTTATTGTGCGTTTACACATAAAACAAAGGGTTGGCATTTATTTGAGGGAGGATACGTTCCAGTCCATTAGTTAATTATTTGGGCTTAGGTAGCATACTACTACGCGACCCTGGAATACATTTCCTGTTACAGTACAATTTAAATCTGGTCTCATCTTGATTTATTTCTATATATAAGGAGGGACAAATAGATACTCGGTTACACTTCCTCCATGGGCTAGGCTCCAGGCAGGGCCGTGGTCCCCAGGCCTACAAGACTCAGCAGACCAGACCCCCCCCCAGCCGATCCAGCGCCAGCTCTCCCAGCCCTCAAATGAAAACACAAACTTAGACGCAGACGCAGACACAGCATGGACAGTACTGGGTGAGGCCGCAGCACATGTGAATTCGCGCCGCCATCGTCCCACACTGGAAGCGGAAAAAATTGTCACACAAATGTTTTATTGACACACAATGTCAATAAAAGAAATCTGACCGCAAACACCATTTTGAATGGCAAATGCACAGTACATACAAACTGCAGCAAAAAAAAGAAAAGAAAAAAGAAATGAACAAAATTGGCTTAATTTTATAATTCTGGTTTTGTAAAGCAATCTCATTTCTTTTTTTTTTTCACTTAATGGAAGCCAAGTTGACAACCCGGTACTGGTGAATGGAGATACGGATGCAACACGAGGGCGTTGCAGAACCCGTGCTGCAGGAGCTGCCATTAGCAAGCTGATCGCTACATGCCTCAGCATCCCGCATGCCTCAGCATCCTGCATGCCCCAGCATCCCGCATGCCTCAGCATCCTACATGCCTCAGCATCCCGCATGCCTCAGCATCCTACATGCCTCAGCATCCTACATGCCTCAGCATCCTACATGCCTCAGCATCCTGCATGCCTCAGCATCCCGCATGCCTCAGCATCCCGCATGCCTCAGCATCCTACATGCCTCAGCATCCCGCATGCCTCAGCATCCCACATGCCTCAGCATCCTACATGCCTCAGCATCCTGCATGCCTCAGCATCCTACATGCCTCAGCATCCTACATGCCTCAGCATCCCGCATGCCTCAGCATCCCGCATGCCTCAGCATCCCGCATGCCTCAGCATCCCGCATGCCTCAGCATCCTACATGCCTCAGCATCCTGCATGCCTCAGCATCCTACATGCCTCAGCATCCCGCATGCCTCAGCATCCCGCATGCCTCAGCATCCTACATGCCTCAGCATCCTACATGCCTCAGCATCCCGCATGCCTCAGCATCCCGCATGCCTCAGCATCCCGCATGCCTCAGCATCCTACATGCCTCAGCATCCCGCATGCCTCAGCATCCTACATGCCTCAGCATCCCGCATGCCTCAGCATCCTACATGCCTCAGCATCCCGCATGCCTCAGCATCCTACATGCCTCAGCATCCCGCATGCCTCAGCATCCTACATGCCTCAGCATCCCGCATGCCTCAGCATCCTACATGCCTCAGCATCCTACATGCCTCAGCATCCTGCATGCCTCAGCATCCTACATGCCTCAGCATCCTACATGCCTCAGCATCCTGCATGCCTCAGCAATGCCTCAGCATCCAGGAAATGTGTTGTGTGCAGCTGTTCATAAGCAAACTGTGAAGCTCTCATTAATAATCATCGTCTGGTGTTAAATCCCTTGTTGCTGATGTTTTGGGGCTAATACACTACAACCAGGTTCAACAAACCAACACAAAACAATTAAGCCAACATCACGCACTGGTCCATGCATTCACACAGGACAGAAGGCTGTGGCCTCACACACTTCATCATACACTTCATCACAAACTTCTTTACACACTGCATCATCACATCATCACACACTTCATCATACACTTCATCACACACGTCATTACACACTTCATCACTTCATCACACACTTCATCATACACTTCATCACACACTTCATCATCACATCATCACACACTTCATCACACACGTCATTACACACTTCATCACTTCATCACACACTTCATCATACACTTCATCATACACTTCATCATGTACGTCACCATACACTTCATCATACACTTCATCATGTACGTCATCATACACTTCATCATACGCTTCATCATGTACGTCATCATACACTTCATCACACACTTCATCATACACTTCATCATACGCTTCATCATGTACGTCATCATACACTTCATCACACACTTCATCATACACTTCATCATACGCTTCATCATGTACGTCATCATACACTTCATCACACACTTCATCATACACTTCATCACACACTTCATTACACACCATCACTTCATCATACACTTCATCATGTACGTCCTCATACACTTCATCATGTACGTCATCATACACGTCATCATACACTTCATCATGTACGTCATCATACACTTCATCATGTACGTCATCATACACTTCAGCTGGTTAAGTTGGGGAAATTTAGATTGCGTTATTCTAGATAAAGGAACATCAAATAATCTCCTCACCTGCTTTGTGAGTTTCACTGGGAGAAGTTTAAATGACAGAAGTCTGGTTACCCTAGTCATGCCGTTATGACGGGATGGCAGTGTAGTTTGACATGTGTGCATTCTGCATCATCATATGTGTGACAGTAGCTTGGAATTGGACCCATGCGAGGTTCTGGTGCTGCAGTATTACCGTGAGCCCCGGTTGCAGAGCAGAACTTGCGGTATTTCGTCTCCGTGCCATGGCAGCCAGCATGGAAAAGACGTTTCTGGATGTAAGAACTTGTAGCCTTTCAATCTAACTTATTTGGTCTTTGAAAAGAGAAGAAAAAGAAGTCAATCAGCTTGTATTGACTGGGCTTTCTTTTTTTTTTGGCACCTCGGGGAGAGACAGAAGCACTTAGGATATTAAACTAGATGCCAACTTTAGTGGGCTGGAGCTTTTAAGCAATGCCATCAATTAGGCTGCATGGTGTCCATGGTGCCTGGCAGCCAAGTCAGACGATGGAGCCGTTCGATGAAAAACGCCGCCTCCTCCAGCCTGCACCGAAATGCCATTCATACTGATAGGTGAGAAACAGTTCTCTCCAGTACTGACTTATACGATTTTGTCAAACTTCAAACATATTGTAGCGAATTCGGGGGGCAACCCCAGGAACTGCCGCAACCGAGACGCGAACCCGCATCTGCCCGCACCGCGGGAGACATCGCTAACGGCTCGACTGAAGGGTCCGACCCGTTAAACGTGTCTACTTACCCATGCATGTTACAATATGTTCATTTGTCTGAAGTGCAAGACAATAGAAACATAGCACCTACTACAGAGGTGCCTGTCACACGGTCCAAATACAGTATATATTCCACCAGAATGAAGTTGTCCAGAATCAGAAACACTTTGTCATTTCATTTCATGCACTTGTGCACATGAAATAAAACGACATATCGTTTCCCCCAGCCCACAGCAATACAACGCAAACAAAAAAAAACACATCCAAAAACTACAAGAACACATACACTACCGTTCAAAAGTTTGGGATCACCCAAACAATTTCGTGTTTTCCATGAAAAGTCACACTTATTCACCACCATATGTTGTGAAATGAATAGAAAATAGTCAAGACATTGACAAGGTTAGAAATAATGATTTTTATTTGAAATAAGATTTTTTTTACATCAAACTTTGCTTTCGTTAAAGAATCCTCCATTTGCAGCAATTACAGCATTGCAGACCTTTGGCATTCTAGCTGTTAATTTGTTGAGGTAATCTGGAGAAATTGCACCCCACGCTTCCAGAAGCAGCTCCCACAAGTTGGATTGGTTGGATGGGCACTTCTTTGAGCAGATTGAGTTTCTGGAGCATCACATTTGTGGGGTCAATTAAACGCTCAAAATGGCCAGAAAAAGAGAACTTTCATCTGAAACTCGACAGTCTATTCTTGTTCTTAGAAATGAAGGCTATTCCATGCTAGAAATTGCTAAGAAATTGAAGATTTCCTACACCGGTGTGTACTACTCCCTTCAGAGGACAGCACAAACAGGCTCTAACAGGTACTATTTAATGAAGATGCCAGTTGGGGACCTGTGAGGCGTCTGTTTCTCAAACTAGAGACTCTAATGTACTTATCTTCTTGCTCAGTTGTGCAACGCGGCCTCCCACTTCTTTTTCAACTCTGGTTAGAGCCTGTCTGTGCTGTCCTCTGAAGGGAGTAGTACACACCGGTGTAGGAAATCTTCAATTTCTTAGCAATTTCTCGCATGGAATAGCCTTCATTTCTAAGAACAAGAATAGACTGTCGAGTTTCAGATGAAAGTTCTCTTTTTCTGGCCATTTTGAGCGTTTAATTGACCCCACAAATGTGATGCTCCAGAAACTCAATCTGCTCAAAGAAGTGCCCATCCAACCAATCCAACTTGTGGGAGCTGCTTCTGGAAGCGTGGGGTGCAATTTCTCCAGATTACCTCAACAAATTAACAGCTAGAATGCCAAAGGTCTGCAATGCTGTAATTGCTGCAAATGGAGGATTCTTTGACGAAAGCAAAGTTTGATGTAAAAAAAATCTTATTTCAAATACAAATCATTATTTCTAACCTTGTCAATGTCTTGACTCTATTTTCTATTCATTTCACAACATATGGTGGTGAATAAGTGTGACTTTTCATGGAAAACACAAAATTGTTTGGGTGATCCCAAACTTTTGAACGGTAGTGTATATCCAAACTAACACATATATCTAAACTAAAAAACAAAACCACTGTCCAGGAGAACGAACACCAGCCAGGATGACTGTCAGAACTACTGGTCTGCATGGGCTAGCAGTTAGCTTAGCCTGCCCCGCTTCCGCATCCTGTCAGACCGCCCCCAGTGTTTCCTCTTTGGGCACAGCTCCAGGCAGGGCCGTGGTCCCTGGGCCCACATAAGCAGCAGACCAAGCTCATCCAGCTTATCCAGCGCCAGCTCTCCCAGCCAGAAACCCTTCTACGCACCTCCCGGCACTCCACATGACGACACTAAAAACACAGTCAACGCTAGGTGAGACCGCCCTCAGTGTTATCAGTGCTGCTGGTCTGCATGGGCTAGCAGTTAGCTTAGCCTGCCCCGCTTCCGCGTCCTGTCAGACCGTCCTCGGTGTTTCCCCTTTGGGCACAGCTCCAGGCAGGGCTGTGGTCCCTGGGCCCACATACGCAGCAGACCAAGCTCATCCAGCTGATCCAGCACTGCTCTCCCAGCCATCAAACAAAGACAAACTTAGACACAAACGTGGAAAAAGACACTGCATGGACGGTACTGGGTGAGGCCTCCAGAAATGTGAATTCGCGCTTCCATCTCCACACCGGTACTGGGTGAGGCCACTGCAAATGTGAATTTGCGCCGCCATCTTCCCACACCAGAAGCGGAATTGAGCCAATGCTATTTGGGATGGAATAAAGTTTGATTTTTACCAGTAGCTTTTCTGTCTGTCTCTGCCTGGTTGTCTGCAGAGTGAGGCAGGAGAAGACCATCAGCCCTCAGCTGCAGGAGGAACCAAAACATATAAGTCATCTTCTCACCATTCTTACTCAGCGAAGCTTGAGCCAGGTTTAAGATAATCTGTTGATTTATATTAGTACTACAATGGTTGAAACCTAGTATAGAATATTTTAATGTCCTTTTCCATCATAAACGTGGACAGCAGAATTTATTCCTCCATATTCAACTGTTCCTGGGGACAGGTATTTAATAAGTCCTAACTCACGATGCATCGGTTCAGTTAAAGACATCAGTAATGCTCTATAGCCTAGAAATCCATGCAGACTTTACATATGGTGGACTCTTGTAAGACCAGTGGAAAAAATGGACAATGAAGTCAAACTTCTTCTTTCAGCTTGTTCCCTGTTTCTCAGGGATCACCACAGCGGATTTGATAAATTTCCATCGGTTGGCTACCTTGTGAGGGCACAGCACTGATGGCGGTCGTTGTTAACCCAGGCCTTGACTAATCCAGTATGGTCTTGTCAATCCGCATAATGATAATAATCCATCCATTATCCAAACCGCTTTTATCCTGCTCTCAGGGTTGCAGGGATGCTGGAGCCTATCCCAGCAGTCATTGGGCGGCAGGTGGGGAGACACCCTGGACAGGCTGCCAGGCCATCACAGGGCTTACTGGACAATAATAATGGACAATGAATAATAATTAAGTATAATAATGGACATAATGGACAACAAAGTCAAACTAAATATAACAAAACATGGACAAACTGCGATCACTTATTGTCAAATAATTACAACTACCGTATACTGCAAGTTCCACTTCTTAAGAAAGTCAACCTGGTTTCTGTTGAGAGAAAACAGATTTACTTATTGACTGAAAACATAGTGTTTCTGAGGTCATCATACCTGAGATCATCATACCTGAGGTCATACCTGAGGTCATCATACCTGAGGTCATATCTGAGGTCATCATACCTGAGATCATCATACCTGAGGTCATCATACCTGAGGTCATACCTGAGGTCATCATACCTGTGGTTACACCTGAGGGCCTGACTGACTTCTGTACCGTTTTGAAGATCCGTTCATCAGCTTCAGCATTTAAAGTCTACTACAAGTTAAAATGAGAATAAAAATACTGAAACTGGAGTTTACATCGATCTATGTATCTATCTATCTATCTATCTATCTATCTATCTATCTATCTATCTATCTATCTATCTATCTATTAGAAATAGTAGTAGTAGTAGTAGTATCATTGTTCTTCTCTATTATCATCTAATATAGAAATATATATAGTAAAACAAAGCAAGCCTGTCATAAATGAAGCAGAATGGGAGACTGGCTGTTCTGCAGGTAAGGTGTAGAATATCCACTTACTAAGATATATGGCTGTGTTATTAGATATCATAAGTCCCTTTTATGGAGGACAATGACTGGGTGGTGCGGAGCATCCCAAGGACACCACCCAACTGTCTTGATCCATCACTCAGCCCAAGTACCTCATAATGTTGACCGTATAAACTCCATATAAACCCCAAGTCTGTACTGGTCTGCTGCGAAAGGCTGGCCGGAGCCACTAACCTTGCTACCCGGCAGACAACCTCATATAATGTTCTCAATTAAACAATAAAAGTGACTATCGATGGAGCGGTCATAAAGATGAGACAGATCGTATACTTCACCCATTCTTTTTCCACTTCGCTCACATCTGGTAGGCCGGCTGAAATGGGGAAACCAGCTATCTTTTGTGTGAATTAGCGCCGAACTCATCTTTACAATATCTCTTTTTGTTGTTATATTCTGATGTAAATATTTGTATGTATGTATGTATATATGTATATATGTATATATATATCATGCAATAACACACAATTAGTTATCACTTACCAACCCCGAAGAGAAAAGTGTTGGAAAACATGGCATTCTACAGTTGTTTCCATCAACATGTGTCACTTTCAAACACATCTGCACATGGTGTTGTTGACAGTATATTTCCTGCTGTTTTTCTTTTAAGCTCAGTGTGATCACATTTAGCCTAAACAGGGAAGTGGGACCGAGACTAAAATTAAGTTGGTTCTTGGGAAATACACGTGATTCTAGACTTTCACTGGAATGTACCAGTGGTACTGGAAATATGATACTTTACCATGTTTTCCTCTATATTGATAAGAGAGCTTGAAGTAGCTTTATTCTTTTGCTGGTGATATTAATGTGAACGCACCACTGAACGTTATCACCTCTTATTTCACCTGCATGAGTCAGTCCTTGGGTATATATCTGAAGATTGTTGTGTTGTAGTGTTGTTATGCTATGTTAAATACACTGAGAGAGCCACGAGTCACATTCCATGTAGGTGCAAACCTACATGGCCAATGAACATGATTCTGATTCTGAAGGTGATGAAGTTCGGCTCTTTTTTCTGACCTGATCCTGTGGATGGTGGCTAGAGGAAAGATTAGGTAATAAAAATAAATCTATTACTGGCAAGATTTCCCACTATTGCCTGTAGATGTTCGCTATAAAATCATCTTCTGCCCAACATCCATTGCTGGAGCCTGATGTGTTCCTACCAAAAACTTAGGTGAGGGTTTGTTCAGATGACTATATATGCCCCCTTAAAGAAAGAAGCTTGATTAGAACAACACTAATCCTTAGTGACTTAATATATTCAATGCTGCATTAATTAATGTTTTTAACTCAAACAATAAATCAAATGACTCACTGAAAATTGAAAGGATTGCTGGTACTGATGTTCCCACTAACAGTCAATAACCCAGTCTACTACTACTACTACTACTACTACTACTACTACTGCTGCTGCTACTACATTCGACTACTCCCATTAGGGGGCGCCACAGCAGATCATCCATTTCCATCTCTTTCTGTCCTCTGCATCTTCCTCTGTCACACCAGCCACCTGCGTGTCCTCCCTCACCACATCCATAAACCTCCTCTTTGGCCCTCCTCTTCTCCTCTTCCCTGGCAGCTCCATATTCAGCATCCTTCTCCCAGTATACCCAGCATCTCTCCTCCACACATGTCCAAACCATCTCAATCTTGCCTCTCTTGCTTTGTCTCCAAACCGCCCAACCTGAGCGGTCCCTCTAATATACTCGTTCCTAATCCTGTCCTTCTTCATCACTCCCAATGAAAATCTTATCATCTTCACCTCTGCCACCTCCAGCTCCACCTCCTGTCTTTTCATCAGCACCACCGTCCCCAAACCATATAACATAGCTGGTCTCACAACCATCTTGTAAACCTTCCATTTATTGCTTGCTGGTAGCCTTGTCGCAAATCACTCCTGACGCTCTTCTCCACCCACTCCACCCTGCCTGCACTCTCTTCTTCACCTCTCTCCTGCACTCCCCGTTACTTTGAACAGTTGACCCCAAGTATTTAAACTCATACGCCTTCGTCACCTCTACTCCTTGCATCCTCATCATTCCACTGTCCTCCCTCTCATTCACGCATAGGTATTCCATCTTACTCCTACTGACTTTCATTCCTCTTCTCTCCAGTGCATACCTCCACCTCTCCAGGCTCTCCTCCACCTGCAACCTACACTTGCAACAGATCACATGTCATCCACAAACATCATAGTCCATGGAGACTCCTGCCTGATCTCGTCTGTCAACCTGTCCATCACCATTGCAAACAAGACAGGGCTCAGTGCCGATCCTTGATGTAATCCCACCTCCACCTTGAACCCATCTGTCATTCCAACCACACACCTCACCATTGTCACACTTCCCTCATACATATCCTGCACCACTCCTACATACTTCTCTGCAACTCCCGAACTCCTCATACAATACCACACCTCCTCTCTCGGCACCCTGTCGTATGCTTTCTCTAAATCTACAGACACAATGCAATGCTTCTATTACTCTTTCCCAAATCTTCATGCTGTGGCTGATCAACTTTATACCTCTGTAGTTGCTACAGTTCTGCACATCGCCCTTGTTCTTGAAAATCGGTACCAGTATGCTTCTTCTCCACTCCTCAGGCATCCTCTCACTTTCCAAGATTGTGTTAAACAATCTAGTTAAAAACCCCACTGCCACCTCTCCTAAACACCTCCATGCCTCCACAGGTATGTCATCAGGACCAACTGCCTTTCCACTCTTCATCCTCTTCATAGCTGCCCTCACTTCCTCCTTGCTAATCCACTACACTTCTTATTCACTATCCATACATCATCCAACCTTCTCTCTCTCTCATTTTCTTCATTCATCAGCCCCTCAAAGTACTCCTTCCACCTTCTCAACACTCTCCTCTTTTGTCAGCACATTTCCATCGCTGTCCTTCATCATCCTCATCTGCTGCACATCCTTTCCAGCTCGCTCCCTCTATCTAGCCAATCAGTACAAGTCCTTTTCTCCTTCCTTAGTGTCTAACCTGTCATACAACTCACCATACGCCTTTTCCTTTTCCTTTGCCACCTCTCTTCATTTTACGGCACATCTCCTTGTACTCCTGTCTATTTTCTTCATCTCTCTGACTATCTCACTTCATCTATGCCAACCTCTTCCTGTGTATACTCTGCTGCACTTGCTCATTCCACCACCAAGTCTCCTTGTCTTCCTTCCTTTTGTCCAGGTGAGACCAAGTACCTTCCTAGCTGTCTCCCTCACTATTTCTGCAGTGGTTGCCCAGCCATCCGGCAACTCTTCACTACTACCCAGTGCCTGTCTGAACTCCTCCCTGAACTCCACACAACAGTCTTCCTTCTTCAACTTTCACCACTTGACCCTTAGCTCTGCCTTAATTCGCTTCCTCTTCTTGATCTCCAAAGTCCTCCCACAGACCACCATCTGATGCTGCCTAGCTACGTTCTCCCCTGTCACCATCTTGCAGTCTCCAATCCCTTTCAGATCACACCTCCTACATGACCCACTTGTGTGCAATTTCCTCCACTCTTATACATCACCAAGTGTTCCTCCCTCTTCTTAAAATATGTATTCACCACAGCCATTTCCATCCTTTTCACAAAATCAACAAATATAGAAGGTGTGATCTAAAAGGGATTGGAGGCTGCAAGGTGGTGATGGGATAACGTAGCTAGGCAGCATCGGATGGTGGTCTGTAGGATGACTTTGGAGACCAAGAAGAGGAAGCGAGTGAAGGCAGAGCTGAAGATCAAATGGTGGAAGGTGAAGAAGGAAGTCTGTTGTGTGGAGTTCAGGCAGGAGTTAAGACAGGCACAGGGTGGTAGTGAAGAGTTGCCGGATGGTTGGCAACCACTGCTGAAGTAGTGAGGGAGACAGCTAGGAAGGTACTTGGTGTGTCATCAGGACAGAGGAAGGAAGACAAGGAGCCTTGGTGGTGGAATGAGGAAGTACAACAAATTAAAAGGAAAATGCATATGGTGAGTTGTATGAGAGGTTAGACACTAAGGAAGGAGAAAAGGACTTGTACCGATTGGCTAGACAGAGGGACCGAGGTGCGAAGGATGTGCAGCAAGTTAGGGCGATCAAGGATAGAGATGGAAATGTGTTGACAAGAGAGGAGAGTGTGCTGAGAAGGTGGAAGGAGTACTTTGAGGGGCTGATGAATGAAGAAAATGAGAGAGAGAAGGTTGGATGATGTAGGGATAGTGAATAAGAAGTGCAGTGGATTAGCAAGGAGGCAGTGAGGGCAGCTATGAAGAGTGGAAAGGCAGTTGGTCCTAATGACACATCTTTGGAGGCATGGAGATGTTTAGGAGAGATGGCAGTGGGGTTTTTAACTAGATTGTTTAACACAATCTTGGAAAGTGAGAGGATGCCTGAGGAGTGGAGAAGAAGCATACTGGTACCGATTTGATGATGTGCAGAACTGTAGCAACTACAGAGGTATAAAGTTGATCAGCCACAGCATGAAGATATGGGAAAGAGTAATAGAAGCTAGGTTAAGAGGAGAGGTGATGATCAGCGAGCAGCAGTATGGTCTCATGCCAGGAAAGAGCACCACAGATGTGATGTTTGCTTTGAGAATGTTGATGGAGAAGTATAGAGGAGGCCAGAAGGAGTTGCATCGTGTCTTTGTGTATTTAGAGAAAGCATATGATAGGGTGCCGAGAGAGGAGGTGTGGTATTGTATGAGGAAGTCGGGAGTTGCAGAGAAGTATGTAGGAGTGGTGCAGGATATGTATGAGGGAAGTGTGACTATGGTGAGGTGTGTGGTTGGAATGACAGATGGGTTCAAGGTGGAGGTGGGATTACATCAAGGATCAGCACTGAGCCCTTTCTTGTTTACAATGGTGATGGACAGGTTGACAGAAAAGATCAGGCAGGAGTCTCCATGGACGTTGATGTTCGTGGATGACATTGTGATCTGTAGCGAGAGTAGGGTGCAGGTTGAGGAGAGCCTGGAGAGGTGGAGGTATGCACTGGGGAGAAGAGGAATGAAAGTCAGTAGGAGCAAGACAGAATAACTATGCGTGAAATAGAGGGAGGACAGTGGAATGGTGAGAATGCAAGGAGTAGAGGTGATGAAGGCATATAAGTTTAAATACTTGGGGTCAACTGTCCAAAGTAACGGGGAGTGCAGGAGAGAGGTGGAGAAGAGAGTGCAGGCAGGGTGGAGTGGGTGGAGAAGTGTCAAGAGTGATTTGCGACAGAGGGGTTCCAGCAAGAGTTAAAGGGAAGGTTAACAAGATGGTTGTGAGACCAGCTATGTTGTATGGTTTGGAGACAGTGGCACTGACGAAACAACAGGAGGCGGAGCTGGAGGTGGCAGAGGTGAAGATGCTAAGATTTTCACTGGGAGTAACGAAGAAGGACAGGATTAGGAACGATTATATTAGAGGGACCACTCAAGTTGGACGGTTTGGAGACAAAGCAAGGGAGGCAAGATTGAGATGGCTTGGACATGTGTGGAGGAGAGATGCTGGGTATATTGGGAGAAGGATGCTGAATATGGAGCTGCCAGGGAAGAGGAAAAGAGGAAGGCCAAAGAGGAGGTTTATAGATGTGGTGAGGGAAGACCTGCAGGTGGCTGGTGTGACAGAGGAAGATGCAGAAGACAGGAAGAAATGGAAACGGATGATCTGCTTTGGTGACCCCTAATGGGAGCAGCCGAAAGTAGTAGTAGTAGTCACAAAATTTACCACCGTCACTCTTTTTCTTGACACCTTACCTACCCATCACCTCTGTTCCCTTCACCAACATGCCCATTGAAGTCCGCTCCAATCACCACTCTCTCCTCCTTGCGTACCCTCTCCACCACTTCATCCAACTCTTTCCGGAACTTTTCTCCATCGTATTGTAGCGAATTCGGGGGGGAACCACAGCGGCCGAGACGCGAACCCGTATCACCCGCTCCGCGGGAGACAGCGCTAACCGCTTAACTAAGGGATCCGACCTGTTAGTCAAGGACCAACGTGTCTAGTTATCCATGCACGTTACACTACCCCCCCTCCATCGGGAAAGCACGTCCCCGCGCTTCAGCATATCAGCTCCCTCACGCTTCTGGGCGCACACGCTTCCGATGGCCTTATGGTCTCACCATCCCACTTCTGACACCAGTGTGGCCAACGTAGAAATAACGACAAAGATCACTTTTCAGTCTACTTTACTGAACTCACGCAGAGACGAGAACTTCAGAGAAATGCGACACGATACATGGCCGTCATCTACCCGAACAACAAAGTTGCTCAGGGGTTGAGTACCAACGTTACACAAAACAACAGAATGACAGCTATAATTACACAACACCAAACAGTAATCACATAAACGCATAAACCACATAAAACCCTTACAAAGCATTTAATAACAACTGACAATCTGAACGCAGTGCCTGATGGGTAAAACAGGAGGGCACAATTCTGACGGGGTAGCCTCTTCGCTACAATATCAGCCGGCTCTCTCCCTTTACCATTCATAGTGCCAACATTCAAAGTTGCGACTCTCACCTCCCCACTCCTACCCTTCCTCCTCCCGCTGCCTCTGGATATGCCTTTCCCCTCTTCTTCTCCTTCGCCCAACAGTAGCACACTTTCCACTGGTCAACAGTACCGGTGGCGGTTGTTGGTAACCCAGGCATTGGCCGATCCGGTGTGGAAATCTGGTTTATGATCTCCATCTCCTGATTTGGCAAAGATTTTACACAGGATGTCCTTCCTGACGCAGCCCTCCCCATTTATCCAGACTTCGGACCGGCACTGAGGATGCACTGACTTGTACATCCCCGTTGGCTGGGTTCAATAACCCAGTCTACAGTTTATCTTAAAGAGGTTATTCATAATGTTTTATTGTTAAAAAATGCCATATTTGATGCTGTAACCGGTTATTTTCTTGCCCGGTGCGGGATTCGATACAGGGTGTGCTGCACCACAAGGCGACATCACTAACCGCTCGGCTAAAGGGTCAGACCCGTTAGCTAGGGACTAACGTGTCTTATTAGTAGTTTACAATACCTTTTCCAGCTGATATTTTTTGGATTCAATTAGTTTTCTATTTCAGACTGGATTTGATCGGTTTTCAGTTGTTGTCTTTCTGCATGGAAGCAAGAGTGTCATATTATTGGTGTTTAAATCGGGGATTACCTCTGGCGCCGTGTGTGGCTGCCGCTTCTCCCACCGTCTTGTTTCTCCCCTCTCTGTCCCCGTTTCTTCAACCTTCCGTGCTAGCCGCCTAACTGGCTAACCGCCACTCGACTAACGTTAGCTTTACGTGAGCTCTCGCCTCCTGGTTCTGCATGTTAGCTTGCGGATCTGGCTCCGCCCCCCAACCCCCGCTGGATTATGTGTTTTATTTTCCCTCGGCAGTGGACACTATCTGTAACCGCTTCACATCAACTGAGCACAGCATTGGTTTTTGGTTCCTACCTTACCTCACATTTAGTAGGGCGTTCACCGGGGCGGAACTAATATTCATGACATGTGTTCCCAGGGGACTGATTAGTGTAAAACACACAGAGAAGCGCAAAAAACGAGGTCATATTTCAAGCGCAAATAAATATTAAGAGATTTATTATTTCATGATCGAATTGTACAGAAGAAAGAACAAGATAGCTTAAGCAAAACAAGACCTACTAGCCCCTCTAGTGTCATAGGCAGCCTACGAGGTATGTTCATTGTTTACATTTGACAGTAATGTTGACTGTGTTAACTAGCTTAATAGCTACTGGTAGCTAGCGTTCGGCTGTATATTATTGTGTATAAAGCACATGCTCTAACGTTATTCATTCACTTATTCATATCTTTATATCTGTTCTTTTGTACGCAGTTTTTTACGGGTTTGTCCAACCAAGACAATAAAGCCCAGTATTCTAAACCGAGAACTCATGCCTCGTCGTGTTCATTGCTAGAGGAGCTACACTATCCCTCTTTGGACCATCATCAACTGGGACTAGCGTAATCTGGACATCACCATCCCTGGCGGCACTCCCCTTCATATGGTGAGTAGCTAGCCTCACCCCATCCGTGTTCTGCGCCATCCCTCTTACATTTCCAACGTTATTAACCCACCAATCTCATGGAACCACACTCTGCCCCCTTCTGTTTTTACTTACGTAACCCCCCTTGTTACGACTACATAGAATACCCTGGTTTCCCGTTTTATTTCCTCCCCTGATTAGTTTCCCTCCTCCTCCCTCACACTACTCTCCTGATGAACTCCTGTCCCTCAACAAAAACTATATCCTCTGTTGCACCCACCTTCCCTCTGTCTGCTGGCATCCTCCGCTGCTGCCGTTATCTTCATCGCGGCCCCAGACACTCCCGGCAACTACATCCTTCCACTAACCCCGATACGATATCCCACATCCAAACCCTATGTTCCCACCGCCCCCCCTCCCCGCACCGCTAACCTGGACAACCTCAGACCTCTCCAGCATGCCCCCACTACGTTGCCCTCTCATTCCATCAACCTTGCCCTCCTTAACACCCGATCACTAAATAACAAAGTCCTTATCCTACATGAAACAATCACTGATAATTCATTTGACTTCCTCCTGCTCACTGAAACCTGGCAACAACCTGGCGACTTTTTCTCCCTCAACGAAGCATCCCCCCCTGGTTTTGGCTACAACTGCAGACCCCGTCCCTCCCGTCATGGAGGTGGTCTTGCTGTTTTATTCAATCGGAATTTCAGGACCACTGAGTTCTCACTCCCCACCGTCTCATCATTTGAATTCCTCGCCTTTAAAACCTGCTCAATGGCTGTCATTCTCATCTACCGGCCACACACACCAAATCCATCTTTCCTGTCTGACCTCTCTGAACTCCTCACAATAGCCTCATCTCTCTCCTCACACTTACTACTGCTTGGTGATTTTAACATCCACATTGATTTACCCACCTGTAAGTTTGCGTCAGAATTCATCACACTATTGGACAATTTCAACCTCACCCAGCACGTCACTTTCCCCACCCATGTCAAAGGCCATATCCTTGACCTGGTCTGCTCTGTCAATCTACCGATACACAACATCCATCCAACCCCATTTCCTCTGTCAGACCATAATCTCATCCAGTTCACTATTCCATCCCCAACTCCTCGGCCACACCTCCTCAGAGAAATAACATTCCGCAATACTAAATCTATTGACCCCCTCCAACTCTCCGATCTGCTCCCCTCTGCTCTCCCCCTGGAACCAGCCTCTACCTTACCAGATGATCTCACCAATCACCTCAACGCCCCCCTGTCTGCCTCCCTCAACACACTGGCCCCTCTCAAAACAAAAACAGTCTCCTTCAACACCTCTGCATTTTGGTTCACACCTGAGCTCCGCACAAGGAAACAGACTGCCCGCCAACTGGAACGACTCTTCAAGAAAACATCTCTCACTGTACATCAAGAAGCCCACAACCTCCATCTCTCTGCCTACAAAGATGCCCTCACCGCCGCCAAGTCTGCCTATTTTTCCACCATCATTAATGATTCCAACCACAACCCCCGCACCCTCTTTGCCACTGTAAACAACCTCTTGTTTCACCCCGTTTATTGTAAAGTGAGTTTGAGTATTAGAAAAGCGCTATATAAGATTGATTTATTATTATTATGATCAGAATAGCTTTTTGGTGGGCAGTGCTTGGAAACAAAGGCAAGGGTAAATTCCAAAACACAAGTCTGGTGTTCTGTCCAGTTGAATATGTTACAGACACGCTGCTGCAAATTTGGAAGCAGCACTGACACCACACCTATTGAAATGCAGGCTGATCCGCTTGGTTGAAGCTGTCAGTAATACATTCTACTGCCAGCATGCTGTTCAGTCTTGGGACCTGAGCTAACGTCACAGTTTTCTGAACCAATTCCCAAGGTAGATGGGGTCTTAACGATGCTGTCATTTGATAATGTCTGCAACTGTCCATTCCTCTCATTGACTGTTTAAATGCTGCCAGTTAAGGTAATAGTGTGACTAAGGTGTCTACATTTGTTGGCATAATGAAACATCTTCAATAATCCAGCCTTACAAGACTCGCTGGATAGTTGAAGTATGGAAAGGAAGATATTTTGCATGCAACTCTGCTTCCAACATCATGTTCAAGACTTTTCGTAAAATGTCCTCTCACCTCTTCAAGCACTACTTGTTCTTAGTACTTGTTCTGTTACTTGTTCTTAGCACTTATTGTATTCACTCACTAAAAAAAGAACACTGCACTGGTTTTGCTCTTAGATGCTTGTTTAGAGAAGATGCACTTATGACCTCTGATGACCAGTAGTTCTCCTGATTTCCTACATTAAATGATGCACTTATTGTAAGTCGCTTTGGATAAAAACGTCGGCTAAATGACTGTAAGGTAATGTCCCCATTACTGTTGTCTTGCCCTTTCAAAAAATTACAGATATTAAGCTATTTTATTTAGAATGAATGTTCTTATTTCAGTCTTGCTTCAGAAATGCAGTTGTTTACTGCTGCTTGCCATGTTGTCCTTTGACTACATCATTTCTGGGTCAGATGCTGGTCATTTGAATCCTGCAGGAATACCTACCTTTTAGGTTTATGACCAAATGCTTCTCCTGTATCACCACCTTGCCATGGTGGAAAAAATTGCGTGTACCAATGATCACAAGAGCTATGCCATCCAACTCTTGGCTCCTGGTGGGGTCACCCAAGATGGATAGGTCAAGGGGGAGGTTCCAGATGAAGTGCGACCGAACAAAAACCTCAACGGCAGAACTGGTGGAAGATGTCTTCAGGTCACAACGGCAGTGAAGGCGTATGAAGGCTGCAACAGAGGATGGTCCCCAATCGTCTTGGTTCTTCATGGCATTGGGCTCTAGCCACCCCCTGCCAAGGACCATGTGGTGGCTGCAGGCGCATCAGCCACTCCACATAAAAAGGTGTCCTCCCATTATGCAGCTCCAGGATTGACCTCCACGCCCACCTGAGGACCCAGAGGGAAGACGGTCATACTCGACCCTAAGTGACCACCGATGATGATGACCAAACCAATTCTGATTATTGTGTACATGAAGCACAATAAATCAAACAATTGTTGAAAAATCTAGCTCTGTTAATCCCTTTATGCTTGTGCCAATTTAGACCTTAATTTGATTAAGATTAATCGATTAAGGTGTTTACATGGAAGTTGCAATAATCAAATGATTCCCTTAATCTGGTTAAAACTGAATTAATAACTTGCATGACACCCTGTGGGAAAGACAATGTGAATTGGTGTCCCATTTGACGTTGACAGCCATACAGAGTCCACTCATGGTAGATTTACCAGTTCTGTTAGCATCCAAATGACATCATCTCAGTTTGAATCTATCAGTGTCCAAGTCAGTAAGTTGTGTTTCTGAGAAAAGTCAAACATCATAAACTATCTCTCTGGTAGATAGTCTGGCTCTGGCTCACAGGAGTTAGCGTATCAACAAAACGTCATGGGAATTTCAACAGTGCATCCCCGCTCAATCCTTGGTTGCTTATAGCAAGTTGGCCATGTTAAATGTGTTTTCAGAGGTGAAGGTCTCAGCCTCCATGTTAGCTCACGGAGCAAAAAGGACATCTCAAAAAGGACACCCCCTCTTAAGCTGCGCTACATGCTTACATGTTCAGACCGGATCAGCATGGGCAACAGAAGGGTTGCAGACAGAAAGTTCATTCCATTAAGCTTGCTGTCTGGAATTGATTCTTTCTCGTCTCTCATCTTCTATTTTATCCTGTCTGCTCTCCTCTTCACATCTCCTCGTCTTCTCATCTCCTACTCTTAACTGTTGTCTTCTCAAAAAGGTCAAATAGATATTTTTTTCTCTCCTCTCCTCTCCTCTTCCTGTTGTTTTTCTCTTCAACCCTTTAAACTCCCTCCCTCTTGACCTCTGTTTCCCAGGGGTTGTCATGGTAACAGACAGTTTTATCCGACCGCCGAGTCTGCCTCAAGAAGTTGTGATGGATGAAAATAGTATGTGATGAATAAGTGGCTTTTCTTTTTCACATCTCTACCTTTTTTTTCTGCTTCACACACACACACACACACACACACACGTTTCAGCCCAGTGTGAGGCTGTATGGGTTGTATGGAGTAGCGTGTGTCATTGAAGGCCTCTGCTCGGCTGCTGTGTTGCTTGAAGCTGAGGGATTAAACAGACCTTCTGCAAAGCGGGACAAACAACAAGGAAACTGCTTAACATGTCTGACCCACTAATAAGGGTAAGGGACGATGTGGAAATCTGCCCTTGCCGTGGATGAAGGAATCCTGTAACGCAGACTGCCTGGAATGTTCTGTGATCGGGAATCCATGTTTCCTGATTGGTAACTTGGTTGGCAGGGCCGGAAAGCCACGCATGAGGTTCATATTCTGTCTCTGTCTGATTCAAACGCTTCTTTAACTCCTGCTGATGTATGCTCTATCGCTTATTTTGTTTTATTGTTGATTGTGCTAATGTTTCTACTGCTTTGTTCTATTGTGTTTAATGTGAGGTGAGCTTGAGTGTCATGAAAGGCGTCTGAACAGCCGGGATTTCATTTCTCCCAAAACGACCATGGGCGGTCAAAATGACCGCCGGGTTTTAAACTCTATATTGTGTCAAGATAAATACCCAGTTGAGATATTAATGCATTACATATGTTAGTATGTCTGTTATGAAACTAACTGACACCAAAATTAACATTTCAACAACATTAATCCTATTTTCCAAACAATGTAAAATGGCCGCTGTCCAACACCTGTAAATACTGCAGCGCCTCGGTGGTAGTCATGGTGCGTCTGTGAGCCGACATGTTGGACATCATCACAAATGAAGTTTAGACTGTTTCTCTGGACTGGAGGATGCTAGTGTGTTTCTAGGACAGAACAATGAGCTTCACGAAGGAAATGATACGACCAGCACACGTCATAAATGCTGACATGACGCCACGACGTGCAAAGTACGAGCGGACATTTTGACCGCTCATGGTCGTTTTAGGTAGATCTTATCGTAATTTTTTTTGTGCGATTGATCTGAAACTAATTTAAATGCAAATATATGCAATTTAGTAGCGTTCAGGGAGCAGCAGGTCTGTATCTTCTTTTCACAAAGTTATTTATTTAACTTTGAAAATCCAAAACCGTCAAAATGACCACCTTGGTAGTTCTAGTGTTAAATAAATTATGTATTATTATTATTATTATTATTTCTTTCATATTTCCTGCTTTGCATCCTGTAGAGCCGGGCCCAAACTATGGACCTGAGGCACTATAGGGCAGATGTCACTTGATTGACAGTACTGGTCGTAATATGTGGGCTGTTCCGAGTAGGGTGATCTTCTGGACTGCACTGATGTTGGTGTTTCCTGGGATACGGTTGGTGAACTTTTCCATTCCCTTCTTCATGAGTCCTAGAGCTCCGATGACCACTGTTGTTGTTTCGGTCTTCATTCTCCACATCCTGTTGATTTCAGTCTCCAGGTCTTTGTACTTGGTCAGCTTCTCTGTGACTTTCACTGAGGTGTATTTTTCGGATGGTATTGCCACGTCGATGAGCATGCACCTCTTTCCTTTCTGTCCTTGATAACGATGTCGGGTTTGTTGGCTTTTATCTCTCTGCCAGTGTGGATGGGCGTGTCCCAGAGGATGGGACATTATTGTTTTCAGTGACCGTTTTTGGCTGATGTTCGTACCACTTCTCAGTCGTCTTGATCTTGTAGCTCCTGCAGATCTTCCAGTGCAGGTATGCTGCTGCCTTGTTGTGCCTGTACATGTACTCGGTCTTTGCCAGGTCCGGGCAGCCTGAGGCAATGTGGTCGATGGTTTCTTCGTACATTCCACAGATTCTGAATTTTGGGTCTTTTCCATCTTTGATGATGCGATGGTGATAGGATCTGGTTGCCAGGCTCTGGTCTTGTGCAGCGATTATCAGGCCCTCCATCTCTGCTTTCTGCTCGGTGCTCCTCAGCCACTGGTGTGTCTTTGGTTGGTCCACGTCTGCATCTTTCATGCTTTTTGGGTACTTCCCGTGCATTGCTTTGTCCTCCCAGGTTTTTTGCAGTTGCCGCTGGCCATGGTGTTTTGCCTTCTGCTTCACTCATTTGGCGGTAGAATGTAGATGGTAGAACTGTGCAGCTTCTTTATTGATGGAGTGGATCTGCTGTTTTACTATTTGGAGGAGTGGGTCATCTGTTTTTGTCAGGTATGCATCCAGCCCGATAGTGGTAGTCTTCAAAGTCAGTTCGAGTTGGACTAGGTCTCGTCCTCCTGAAGCTCTTAACAGGTACAGCCTGTTGACATCTGCTTTCGGGTGGTGCATCTTCTCCATGGTCAGCATCTTTCTTGTCTTGGTGTCTAGTCTCTTGATGTCGTTCAATTTCCAGTTGATGACGTTGAAGCTGTAGGTCACTACAGGTATCGCTAGGGTGTTGATAGCTTCAATTCTGTTAGCCGCATTGAGTTCGCTCTTCAGTACTATACGCACTCTCCTGTGGTACTCTTTCCGGATCTTCTCCTTCATGGTTGAGTGTTGTATGTCGTCTCTTTCATTCACTCCTAAGGTACTTGTATGTGCCATCTTCATCTAGCTCTTTGATTACGGTGTCAGTGTCAAGGCCTAAGTCTGCAGTCTTGCTAAGTCTTCCTTTCTTAAAAGTGGCTTTGACATACTTGTCGATTCCGAATTCCATCTTGATGTCGTCGCTGAAGGTCTTGACGATGATGAGTAGACCCTTCTGCTGATTGTCATCCTTGTTAAATGTCTTGAGGTCGTCAATGTAGAACAGGTGGGTCAGTTTGCCATTCTGTGATTTGTACCCATAGCTGCTCTTGTTCAGTAGATTGCTGAGTGGCGCTAGTGCAAGGCAAGAGCAGTGGTGATAGTGAGTCCCCTTGGAAGATTCCGCTTCTGATGTTGATCAGTCTCGATGTTAATGACCCCTCTGCATGATGGAGATTCAGTGTGGTCTTCCAGGTCTTCATGCTCTCTGTGATGAATTTGACAGTTATTGGGCAAACTCTGTAGATCTTCAGGCTCTTCTCGATCCAGGAGTGTGGCATGCTGTCAAATGTCTTCCTATAGTCAGTCCATGCTGTTGACAAGTTCTTTTTCTTCGATTTGATTGGTGATTGGCTTTCGCGAGGTGAAAAGTTACTTTTTTTTTATAGCTCAAGCGAATGCTTATTTCGCCCATTTCGCGACGCTCGCGGTTTCGCCGCGATTAACTTCCTGCTGTTGACTTTTCTTGCGTTTGCGTTCACGCATGCATTCGGTTAAAACACACTTTTAAAGTCCTCTATCTCTCCTCAGTGACCTTTGTCCCACAGCACCGTGGCCCAGTGGTTAGCAGTAATGTTGCCTCACAACAAGAAGGTCCTGTGATCCAAGCCCAGACTGCCCCAGGTCCTTTCTGTGTGGAGTGTTTGTGTTGTCTGCGTGGGTTTCCACAGGGTTTCCTACCAAGGTTACTACTCATGTCTGTGCCCCTGACCAAGGCAATGGAAAGAAGAACTGGAGTTGGACCCCGGGTGGCTCAATACCATATGATGAGTTCAATGCAGAGGACGAATTTTGTTGTGTGCTTACTTACAATGACAAAGTGGCTTTCTTTCTTTCTCTCTCTCTTTCCCATGCATTGCCATTTATAGACACAGGACCTCACTGTGCCTATTGCAAAGGCTGACCAGCCAATATCCTAAGTCCCCGCCCAAGACTCTTAACAAAGTTTGGGGATCAGGATTACAAAAGATGTTAATTCTAATCCCAACGTTTTACCAATTCATGCCTGAAGCCTCTGTATTTGCTGTTAATCTGTGTACAAAGCAATAGTCTGAGGGTGGAGACAGAATTATAGCTTTAGAGGTAGTTGGACATCGGCCATCACCGCCTACTGAGATTGTACATGTGAGGCTAAATAATAATTTATCCTCACAGGTTACTTCTCACTGGTCATGATTATGACTGAGATGTTTATGATGCACACATTAACAGGATTACCTCAACACAAGGCATTTGTCATCAGCTGCCATATGCCTTGCTCCATCGCCTGGTCCTCCCAGTTAGATTTATTTACAGTGAATACTTTCAGGATGATTTTCTTTGTCCTGTTACCTTTTACTTTTGGACACACTGCCAGTGCATGTATTTTTATTTTTATTGAAAGCTAAGATTTAACATTGACACAACATTAATGAAAATGTTTTACTCTTGTTTTATTGAGTCTGTTCTAGCCTTCCCTTTTATTTGCTTGTTTGGGTCATTTACCTTGAAAATTAGGGACAAGTTACATTAGAAGGACTTGTTACGATGTGTAGGAACATTGTAGACATAAAGATGAACTCTCTAGATGACCTCTCCCATGTGCACAAAGTCAGAGCCTACAAAGAAGGCTCCGTCAGTTGTTGATGATCCAAGTCACCCCTTGTTCAGTGAGTTCAGGTGGCTTCCATCTGGTCACAGATGTAATCTGCCAGCAAGCAGGACCAATAGATTTAAGAATCCAGGAACAATCAAATCAGGAACATCCATCCATCCATCATCCAAACCGCTTATCCTGTGCTCAGGGTCGCAGGGATGCTGGAGCCTATCCCAGCAGTCATTGGGCGGGAGGCGGGGAGACACCCTGGACAAGCCGTAAGGCCATCACAAAGGGCCCACACGCACACACACACACACACACACACACACACACACACACACACACACACACACACACACACACACACACACACACACACACACACACACACCTAGGGACAACTTAATACGGCTGATTCACCTGACCTACATGTCTCTGAGTCACCTGACCTACATGTCTTTGGACTGTGGGAGGAAACCGGAGCACCCGGATGAAACCCACCCAGACACAGGGAGAACATGCAAACTCCACACAGAGGATGACCCGGGACGACCTCCAAGGTTGGACTACCCCGGCGCTCGAACCCAGGACCTACTTGCTGTGATGCAACCACGCTAACCACTGCGCCACCGTGCAGCCGAAATCAGGAACAATCATGGACGGATTAACCCACCAGGGGGCCCCGGGGCACGCATGTCCATTGCCCCCCCCCCCCCCGCCCCGTCAGATAGGCTACGCAAATAATACTAAACATTGTTAAATGTAAAAGTAATGCAAATACCCAACATGGTAGTCAACGCTATGCCAATCTGCATGGGATTCGGATGGTGCCTACAAAGTACAACACAATTTTGAATCACAGCAGAGATGAGAATAGCAGCTCACAGCATCAATAGAGACTTTGTAGCTTGGGGCCTGCATCAATAGAGACTAGCTTGGGCCCTGCATCGTGACGCAGGGTTGGAACAAACGTCCCTTGTAGGGTATGATTGGGGATCCCTACTATGCGTGAACACAATACCCCTGACCTTTTGGGGCCCTTCTTGGTCCGGGGCCCCGGAGCACTCGCCTGGCATGCCCGGTCCGTAATCCAGCCTTGGGATCAATTTATTTGTCATTTCTTCTTATGTGCTACGTACACAAAAGAAACGAAATTCCGTTCTCCCCAACCCACAGCAATGCAACACAGGACAAAAACACAAATCCAAAACCTCCAAAAGCAACTTCACCAAAAACATACCAAAAAAAAACAAAAACCAGAGAGAACAAAGCAAAAAAACAACACACATACACACACACATACACAAACAGCCAACAACACAGTGCACCCAGTGCCCCGCTTCAGTTGGCATTCAAATTCATTGGTCCCTGCTGCTACTGGCTCTTTTATGATGTGATTCTATGTTTATTTATGTGAATTGTTTGTGCATTGACGAGTGTGTGTTGCGCGTTGATTGTTTTTCTGCTGGCTGTGCAACAAACTAATAAAGATGATCCTGACCTTGACACTGTGGTCCTTACCCAAATGGTCAGCTGGGCATACAGAGGTTGTTTGTGAGTCTGGCGTGTTCTCCCAGTGTGCAGTCCAGTTGGTGGTGGATGGTTTGAATTGCGTTCAGGTTGTCCTTCTGTCCTGACACCCATTTGTTGAATATTTTGACAGCTTAACAAGTAATTTAGCATCCCAAATTTGTCCCTTTAGTCGCTGGTTAATGAAGTCGCCCGTGGTGCGGGAGACACTGGTTCGCGTCCCAGCTGCCCTCCCCCAAATTCGCTACATTGTTGTCAGAAGTGGGATATAGCGAATTCGGGGGGCAGCTGGGATCCTCGGAAGCCAGGACCCGAACCCGGGTCTCCCGCACCATGGGCGACTACGTTAACCAGTCGACTAAACGGTCCGACACGTTAGCCAAGGGCTAGCGAGTCTACTCATCCGTGATCGTTACACACACACACACACACACACACACACACACACACACACACACACACACACACACACACACACACACACATTACAGGGTTGGGGCAGATTACTTTGAAATGTCGTCAGTTACGGAATACAAATTACATGGCAATTTTTATAATCAGTAACGTAATCCATTGGATTACAAAAATAATGTAATATAATCTGAATACTTTTGGATTACTTCAAACTCAAACATTGAAAATATTGCACCGTATACTTAAAAAAATGGATGCAACCACAACATTCTGAGTTCAACAAATTTACTTTTTAAATCTCTAAACATCAAAAACATTTCCAATGCAAATAAAATGCATTTAACATATTCAGCATTTGCAACAACAAAAAAGCCTTTCTTGTAACTCTTGTTACAAGACTTGTGCAAGAGGAGCTCTTACTCAAAAACCTTTCTTCCATTTTAAATGTATATGAAAAGGAATTAATAATTCATTATCATTATTTATAGTTCATAAAAATAAAATAAAATGTTATCAAAACTGGCGGAGTATCCGGCCTTCTTGGACTCTCTTGGGGGTGTCCTGGATAGGGCTCCGCCGCGGGACTCTGTAGTTCTGCTGGGGGACGTCAACACACGTGGACAATGAGGGAGAAACCTGGTGGGGCATGATTGGGAGGAATGGCCTCCCCGATCTGAACCCAAGCGGGGCCTTGTTATTGGACTTCTGTGCGAGTCATGGATTGGCAATAACAAACACCATGTTCGAAGATAAGGTAGTTCATAAGTGTACTTTGTACCAGAACACCTTAGGCCGAAGATTGATGATAGACTTTGTGGCCGTATCATCAGATCTGTGGCCGTATGTTTTGGACACTTGGGTGAAGAGAGGAGCAGAGCTGTCAACTGATCACCCCCTGATGGTGAGTTGGATCAGATGGCGGGGAAGGCTACTGGACAGACCTGGCAAACCCAAACGTGTAGTGACGGTGAACTGGGAACGTCTGGCAGAGGCCCCTGTCCATGAGGTCTTCAACTCCCACCTCCGGAAGAAGTTCCCGTATATCCCGAGGGAGGCTGGGGACATGGAGTCTGAGTGGGCCATGTTCAAATCCTCTATTCATTGTTGCCTGTCGAGGCGGCAACCCAAGAACCCGCTGGTGGACACTGGTGGCGAGGGAAGCCATCAGGTTGAAGAAGGAGGCCTTTCGGACTTGGTTGGTCCAGGGGTCTCCTGAAGCAGCAGACATGTACTGGGAGGCTAGAAGGGCTGCCGCTTCGACGGCCGCGAAAGCAAAAATTCGGGTGTGGGAGAAGTTTGGCGAGGCTATGGAGGAGGACTTTCGGTTGGCCTCAAGGAAGTTCTGGCAAGCCATCCGGCGACTCTGGAAGGGGAAGCAGGGCTTGACTCAGGCTGTGTTCAGCCAGGGAGGGGAACTATTGACCCGGACTGGGGATGTTGTCGAGCAGTGGAAAGAACACTTTGAGCAGCTCCTGAACCCGACTAGCACGTCCTCAGTGGAGGAGGTAGAGACTGAAGACTCAGGGGAAGCCCCACCTATATCCCTGGCAGAGGTCTCTGAGGTAGTTAAAATGCTCCTCGGTGGCAAGGCGCTGGGTGTGGATGAGATTCGCCCTGAGATGCTGAAGGCTCTGGACATTGTTGGGCTGTCTTGGTTGACATGCCTCTTCAGTGTCGCGTGGAGGTCGGGGACAGTACCTGTGGGGTGGCAGACTGGGGTGGTGGTTCCCATATTCAAAAAGGTGGACTGGAGGGTGTGCTCCAATTATCGGGGCATCACATTGCTCAGCCTCCCTGGGAAAGTCTACTCTAGGGTGCTCGAAAGGAGGCTCCGGCCGATTTTCGAACCCCAGATCCAGGAGGAACAATGCGGATTCCGTCCTAGCTGTGGAACAATGGACCAACTCTTTACCCTTGCAGAAGTGCTAAGGGGGGCATGTGAGTTTGGCCAGCCAGTCTACATGTGTTTTGTGGACTTGGAGAAGGCCTACGACCGTTTACTCCAGGGCACTCTGTGGGGGGTACTGTGGGAGTATGGGGTACCGGGACAGTTGCTACAAGCCATCCGGTCCTTGTATAACCAAAGTGAGAGCTGTGTCCACATTCTTGGGACAAAGTCAAACACGTTTTCAGTGGGTGTCGGACTCCGCCAAGCTTGTCCCTTGTCTCCGATTCTGTTTGTGATATTCATGGACAGGATCTCAAGGCGCAGCCAAGGTGAGCAGTGTGTCCGTTTTGGGAAACTCCCAATTGCATCTCTGCTCTTTGCAGATGATGTGGTTTTGTTGGCTTCATCAGAACGCGACCTCCAGCGCGCACTGGGGCGGTTTGCGGCTGAGTGTGAAATGGCTGGTATGAGAGTCAGCACCTCCAAATCTGAGGCCATGGTTCTCTGCCGGAAAATGGTGGATTGCTCCCTCCGGGTTGGGGATGAGTTGTTGCTTCAAGTGAAGGAGTTCAAGTATCTCGGGATCTTGTTCACGAGTGAGGGTAGGATGGAGCGGGAGATTGACAGGCGGATTGGTGCAGCATCAGCAGTATTGCGGACGTTGTACCAAACCGTTGCGGTGAAGAAGGAGCTGAGCTGGAAGGTAGAGCTCTCAATTTACCAGTCAATCTTCGTTCCAATCCTCACATATGGTTATGAGCTTTGGGTAGTAACCGAAGGGGTGAGATCGCGGATACAAGCGGCTGAAATGAGTTTCCTCCGTAGGGTGTCTGGGCTCAGCCTTAGAGATAGGGGGAGGAGCTTGGACATCCGGAGGGAGCTCGGAGTAGAGCCGCTGTCCCTTCGCATCGAAAGGAGCCAGTTGAGATGGTTTGAACATCTGATTAGGATGCCTCCTGGGCGCCTTCCTTTGGAGGTTTACTGGGCACGGCCAACTGGGGGGGAGACCCTGGGGTAGACCCAGAATTCGCTGGAGGGACTATATGTCCAATCTGGCCTGGGAACGCCTTGGGATCCCCAAGGAGGAGATGGAGGGCGTTGCTGGGGGACGTCTCGAGTGCCCTATTTAGCTTGCTGCCACCGCGACCAGACCCCGTAAAGTGGTTGAAGACGAGATGAGATGAGATGAAATCAAAACTGACAACCTGAGAGGAGTAATGTACACAGTAATATATAGTTGAATAATGTAATATATTGTTATACAGTAGAACATTTATCATTTAGAAATCAAATTAGCCTTACAAACAGATGCTGGTATTAACAGGTGTACTGTTATGGTCTGATTGTTTTCTGTTTGTTTTTCCCCCTCCTCTCTCTGAGTACCTGCAGGATGGGCGTTGACATGGAGGCGTGGCTGACCTACTTTTGGGCTGAGTGCAGCGAGGCACACCTGATCCCCATGTGCAATTACCCACCTCTCCTCCATAAAATCCTGGTTCAGTCTCCACCACCTTGCCAGATAATTCTGTCTCATCAGTAGTGCCTGCGTACCCTATACAGAAGAAGTCTCCTGAGAAAGCGTTCTCCCCGTTTGCTTGTTTTTTTTGTTGTTGAACAAACCCTCCCCCTTGCCATTTCCAGATCCAGGACCTCGTTGCTTCAGCCCAGATCGCGGGAAGGCGCAACCCTACCTTCAGTCACCGCCTGCTGCCATATTCCTGTTTCCCTGTTGGTGACCTTTTGGCTAAGACGAATAAACCCGTTCGAGCACCACAGCACTGTCTCCTGCCCTCCTTGGGTCCGCACGTTCTCCTAGGCCCTAACAGTACTATTATATATTGGTAGAGGCTAGTTCCCATCAATGCAGAGAACGGAAATGGAGTAGAGAACGGTCAACTTAGCAGGCGCTAAATGCCGCTACCATGCCTCCACATGCCCCGCGTAGCATCCAGGCGCTAGGATTCTAGGAAGACCCACCCCTACTCTGCGTCTGATTAGCTAACTTTAACCCTAACCCCGCCCTAACCCTAACCTTAACCTACCCAACCAACGGCGGCAACGAGTACTTGCGCATGCTCAGTTGACCATTCTCTGCATCGATCGGAACTAGCCTCTACCATTATATATTTTCTTTTGTTTAAGCATAATCAAAGGCCGAAGGGATAAGTTTGCCATTGTAGCGCAAGAGGAGCACTTGTTCAAAATGTCCATCTGTCAAGCGATTCTTCTGGGGGGTAAAGATGTTGGCACCCTGGCTGAAGAGCCGTTCGACAGGTGCACTCGAGGGCAAGATGGTGTTGGATTTAAGAAAGAGCCTCTTCACCTGTGGAAAGTCATTAAGGCAGTCCAGAGACTTATTTCTCCCTTCTATATACTTCCGGACTTCATCAGCAACACCACCTTTGACATTGGAGTTTCCAGGTCCGTAACTGAAGAAATCCTCATCTGACCGTGTTGAATTTGGACTGCTGTCAGACTGAGCATCATCACCTGGATCCAGGCGGGTTGCCTCTGATACAACAATGCACGCATCTCCTCTCATTCAGCTTCTTCCAGCCACCACAAACGGAACTGTGGCATAGTTGCTGTTGCAATTTTTGCATCCTGATTGTTAAACAACTGGGCAAAGCATCTGTCTATTGCTGCCAGGATTGTGCCAATGACATCAGAGAAAAGGTGTGTTGCTGCTCTCTTCTCGCATAACTTCTTCTTCACAGTAAGTAATGTGGGTATGAGCAGTCCATAGAAGCATTTATTTTCTCCTTGCAGAAGGTCCAGAGCGAAGGCGAGTGGTTTCAATACCTCAGCATATTCTTTCAAGAGGAAAGCATCCTGGCAATCTTCAGGCGGTCACAAACTTCCCCCGGTTGTGCCTCACTTAAAGACACAAATTTTTGCATTGCATTATACTCTGAGTTCCAGCGATTAACACATAGAACAATGAGTTTCATTTTCCCTATGTCTTCCATAGCTTCAGCAGTCAATGGTGATCGGTGGGCCTTGTTCCATAATGCTGAGCCATTGCACTGCAGTACATTTTGCGCTTTGGCCCCTGTGTCAAAGCTTTCACAAGATCCTTGGAGGCTATCAGGTTCATTGTGTGCGATGCACATCTCTGGTGGGGTGGTAGAAATAGATGCAAGTGTCCATCTGTCTCTTCAGCAAGAATAGCATCCACATCCTGAATATCAACTTGGTCATCCGCCTCGTCATGGTCATCACTTGCTGTTGAAAACTCTTTGAACGCTTTAACAAAATTGCTACCATTATCTGTGACAGTAGCTTGGACTTTGTTTTCAATATTGTAAGCCACATGAATCTCGTGTATCTTAGCAGCAACAATGTCGGATGTGTCTGCCTTTAATCCTTGCACAGGCAAGTGCTGCTGATTTCTTCTCCAGCTCGTCGCCCTCAATCCAATGGCAAGTTATCCCAAAAAAAATCCTAGTGGAAGCTGTCCACATATCAGCTGTTGTGCACACCGCATGCACATTTCCTAGCTTTGCTTTAAATTCCTCTTTCATGTGTGTGTATGCCTTTTCAAGCCTAGCCATCGGTGTCTTTCGGGTCATTACAGTCTTTCCCCACTTATGCCCTCAGTTAGTTTCCTAAACGCAGGCTGTTCCAATAGAGAGGATGCCTGGACATCATCCACAATGAAACTGAAGACAAGGGAACATATTTTGGTTTGGGAAATATTATTCACAAATTGTTCCATCCTTGCTTGTTTCACTTCTGGCTCTCCGTGAGTTGATCTGCTCAGTCCCGAAGTCTCTTGTGTCAGCCCTCTGTGTGGTCTTAACAAATTTCCCAGCATGTTTTCTCTGAAAATGCATGGAAGGGAAAAAATGAAACAAAAATACAATTTTCACTCGAAAGTCGTTTTTATTGTTTGATCAGAAATCATTAGAAATAATATGCTTTATCCTATAACTGTTACGGCTCGCCCATCCCCCGCGCCGTGGCCCGCCCACCCCGCGCCGGCAGCCAATCAGCTCGTCAGGGCCGGGCTTAGCCGTCAGGGCTGGGCTTAAGTTTGGTGGCCTCCCACGTGCCCGTTGTCAGTTCGTGTTGTAACCTCCTCGCAGTAGCGGCTACTCTTCCCTCACGGTCCTTTTCTCTCCGAACTCACCCCAGCCCTTGGTTTAAGTTTTAGTATCCTATAGTATCCTGCCGTGTTCCCGTTTTTGAATTACCCGCAAGTTTTTCCCCTTGGACTTTCTGTTTTTCTTGTCGCTCATTGCCTCCCTGTGTTTGACTATTTGTATGCGTAAGGAATAAAGTACGCCAGTTTTTCGGCTAACCCCATCTCTGTCTGGTGTCGTGCGCTTGGGGTCTTCCACAAACCCTAACAGTACGAACTGACCATGACGACCCCAGCCGACACAGAGAGCGTACCGGCCAGTCCGCTTCGAGCGGCTCTCATCGTACAGATCCAGCTGACTAACTCCCACTCCCAGCAGCTAGAGGCGGCCTCCGCCATGGTGAGAGATCTTCAGACTCGGGTCCAGCCCCTCCAGGCCTGTGTGGGTAACCTAACGAGCCAGCAGGCGGCGTTGGCGAGCCAACAAGCAGAGATCCTGCGGCAGTTGCAAACCATCACGGCGGCTTTCACCATCCAGCCGCCGGGCCAGCCTGCCCCTGGAGTCGTGGGTAACCCGCCCCCTGGGCCCACTGCCCCGGTTAACCCTGTGGGGCTCAACCCAGTTCCCCGGGAGCCCTGCCTCTCCAGCCCACGACCATTTGATGGCGACTTTGAGACCTGTGCCATGTTCATCATGCAGTGTGAGCTGGTCTTCCTGCACCAACCCAGCATGTTCACGTCTGATGCTGCCCGGGTCGCTTACGTGACCAACCTGCTCACAGGCCAAGCAGCTCAGTGGGCCACTGCTTCCTGGTCCATGAAGGCCAGTTTCTGCCTCACCTACGAGGCCTTTGAGGCGGAACTACGGAAGGTTTTCCACCATCCAGTTGATGGCCAGGACCCTGGTGCTCGGCTGAACAGTATCCAGCAGGGCAGTGGCAGTGTCACAGACTACTCGGTGGAGTTCAGGCTGGCCGCAGCTGAGAGCGGCTGGAACGACCAGTCACATCGGGTCACCTTCCGGAGAGATCTCAGCGAGGCTGTCAAGGACCAGCTAGCCACCCGGGAGGAGCCCACCTCCCTCGAGGACCTGATCAAGCTCGCCATCCGCATCGACGGACGCCTCTGGGAGAGGAGGCGCGAGCGAGCCCTGCGTGGATCCCCGTCCATTCCCCAGTCGTCCAGCACTCCTAGCAGGACCCCTACTCCTGCTCGCCCCACTTTCCCTGTGGCCGTTTCTCCCCCCGCGCCCCAGACCACGACGGGGAAGGAACATATGCAGCTGGGACGCATGCGCCTTAGTCCGGTCGAACGGGAGGCCCGGTTCAAGGCGGATCAATGCTTCTATTGTAGCCAGAAGGGACATCTAATCATCGGCTGCCCCACTCGGCCAAAAGACTAGGCTCACTGGGGCCCCTGGAGATCCTAGTGAGCTGCCTTTCCTATTCCCGCCGTCCTGCCCCACAGAACCATCTAGTTAGCGTTACCCTGGCCTGGGCTGACCAGCGGCTCGCGGTCGGTGCACTCCTCGATTCGGGGGCTGATGAGTGTTTCCTGGACTCGGAGTTTGCTGCCCAGGCTAACATCCCGCTAGAGACGCTGGAGAAGCCCATGGAGGCCTTCGCGCTGGACGAGCGCTGCCTGGCCAGCGTCACCCAATGCACCCACCCTGTCTCTTTCACCATAGCAGGTAACCATGTGGAGAGACTTCGGTTCTACATCATCCAGTCCCCGTTAGTCCCTGTGATCCTAGGGCGCCCCTGGTTCGTGCAGCATGAGCCACACATCGCCTGGGCCTCCGGTACCATCATGGAGTGGAGCTCCTCTTGTCATGCCCAATGTCTCCAGGCTGCTCCCGCCCCATCCCCCCGACGTGCCCCTAGTGCCCCGCCTCCCGACCTCTCCTCTGTTCCCCCTGAGTACCATGAGTAAGGTGAGGTTTTCAGCAAGACCCGGGCCCAATCTCTTCCTCCTCATCGGCCTTACGACTGTGCTATCGACCTCCACTCTGGGGCACCCCTCCCCAGCAGTCGTCTGTACAGTCTGACCATCCCCGAGAATGCTGCGATGGACAAGTACATCTCCGAGTCCTTGGCAGCGGGGCTCATTCGGCCCTCGTCCTCCCAGGTGGCAGCTGGATTCTTTTTCGTGAAGAAGAAGGACGGGGGCCTCCGACCCTGCATTGACTATCGCCAACTCAATGAGATAACCGTCAAAAACAAGTACCCCCTTCCTCTCATGAGTTCCACACTTGAGCCCCTCACCCAGGCTACAGTCTTCACTAAGCTGAACCTCCGGTGTGCCTATCATCTGTTCCGGATCCGGAAGGGGGACGAGTGGAAGACAGCCTTTAAGACTCCCCGGGGTCATTATGAGTACCTGGTCATGCCGTTCGGCGTCACCAACGCCCCGGCGGTATTCCAGGCTCTCATGAATGACATTCTCCGCGACATGCTCGACGAGTTTGTGGTGGTCTACCTCGATGACATTCTCATCTTCTCCAGGACCCTCGAGGAACATGTCCAGCATGTCCGCCGGGTACTCGGACGTCTCCTCCGGAACCGGCTCTTCGTCAAGGCAGAGAAGTGCCGGTTCCATTCCCCTTCCGTTGACTACCTGGGCTTCGTCGTTGAGAGGGGACAGACCCGGGCCGACCCCCGCAAGATCCAGGCTGTGGTGGACTGGCCCGATCCCACATCACGGAAGGAATTACAGAGCTTCCTCGGGTTTGCGAACTTCTATCGGAGGTTCATCCGGAACTACAGCCGCGTGGCAGAACCTCTCACCAGGCTGACCTCCCCCTCCCAGCCGTTCATCTGGTCCCCGGCTGCCCGCTCTGCGTTCCAGTCCCTCAAGGAGAGGTTCACCAGCGCCCCGGTCCTGCTCCACCCCGACCCCAAGAGGCACTTCATCGTAGAGGTGGACGCTTCGGACACCGGGTTGGGGGCTGTCCTCTCCCAGCAGTCAGCGTCTGGCCAGAAGGTCCACCCATGCGCCTTCTTCTCTCGCCGGTTCCTCCCCGCCGAGGAGAACTACGATGTCGGGAACCGGGAGCTGCTGGCAGTGGTAGCTGCTCTGGAGGAGTGGCGCCATTGGCTGGAGGGGGCGGAACAGCCGTTCACCAACTGGACGGATCATAAGAACTTGACGTTCATCCGGGCAACCAAGCGCCTTAATGGTCGGCAGGCACGGTGGGCCAGCTTCCTCAGTTGGTTGACTTCACGCTGACTTATCGCCCCGGGTCCCGCAACACGAAGGCAGACTCCCTGTCCCGACAACGCCCGAGGAGGGAGCCAGCTACAGAGGAGCCGACTCCCATCCTTCCTGAGGCCAGGATGGTTGGCGTGGTTACCTGGGGCATCGAGACCGTGGTCAGGCAGGCGTTGCGCTCCCATCCCCCCCTGAGCCACGTCCCTCCACGCCGCCTATTCGTTCCGGACGCAGTCCGGCCCCGGGTTCTCCAGTGGGGCCATGCCAGTCAGTTTGCTTGCCACCAGGGTGTCCACCGCACCTTCACCTTTCTGGCTCGGCGTTTCTGGTGGCCCACCATGAGGATCGAAGTCAGGGACTTCGTAAGGGCCTGCTCCGTCTGTGCTCGCAGCAAGGTCTCTCACCAGGCACCCGCGGGTCTGCTGCAGCCCCTCCCAACTCCAAGCCGGCCCTGGTCCCATGTGGCATTGGATTTTGTCTCCGGACTGCCTCCCTCCCAGGGTAACACTGTGATCCTGACAGTGGTGGACCGCTTCAGTAAGGGAGTGCACCTGGTGGCCCTCCCCAGACTCCCATCGGCTCCTGAGACGGCGGACCTCCTGACGAGCCACGTGTTCCGTCTCCACGGCCTTCCCCTGGACGTTGTCTCGGACCGAGGGCCCCAGTTCGTCTCCCAGGTATGGCGGGCCTTTTGTAAGGGGTTGGGTGCCTCTGTTAGTCTCTCCTCTGGCTATCACCCACAGACTAACGGGCAGACAGAGAGGATGAACCAGAGCGTGGAGTCTGCCCTCCGGTGCGTGGCCGCCAAGAAGCCCAGCTCCTGGAGCCGGTTCCTCCCCTGGGTCGAGTGTGCCATCAACTCCCTGGTCAGCTCTGCCACCGGCCTCTCACCTTTTGAGGTGTCCCTGGGCTACCAGCCGCCTCTCTTTGCCGCGCAGGAGTCGGAAGTGGCAGTTCCCTCCGTGCAGGCCCATCTGAACCGGTGTCGTCGCGTCTGGGAGGTGACCAGAGCTGCTCTGCTCCGGGCAGCTGAGCGCGCCAGTCGGGGAGCCAACCGACGCCGGTCCCCAGCACCTACGTACCAACCAGGCCAAAGGGTGTGGCTATCCTCGAAGGATCTCCCGCTTCAGTCCACCGCGAAGAAGCTGAACCCCCGGTTTGTCGGGCCCTTTGAGATCAGGAAGGTTCTCAGCCCCGCGGCAGTGAGTCTGAAGCGTCCGGCTTCCTTGAAGACCCATCCCGTGTTTCATGTGTCTCGGGTTAAGCCTGTCTCCCACAGTCCTCTGATGCCTCCGGCCCCGGCTCCGCCTCCCCCTGAGATCGTGGATGGGCACCCCCAGTGGAAGGTCCGCCGGCTGCTGGACGTCCGGCGCCGAGGACGGGGGTTCCAGTATTTGGTGGACTGGGAGGGCTATGGTTCGGACGAACGTAGCTGGGTCTCCCGCCAGCTCATCCTGGACCCTGGGCTGCTCACTGAGTTCCATCATTCCCATCCCGACAAGCCGGGCAAGCCGCCTGGTGGCTCCCGTGGAGGGGGGGGGGTACTGTTACGGCTCGCCCATCCCGCGCCGTGGCCCGCCCACCGCACGCCGGCAGCCAATCAGCTCGTCAGGGCCGGGCTTAGCCGTCAGGGCTGGGCTTAAGTTTGGTGGCCTCCCACGCGCCCGTTGTCAGTTCGTGTTGTATCCTCCTCGCAGTAGCGGCTACTCTTCCCTCACGGTCCTTTTCTCTCCGAACTCACCCCAGCCCTTGGTTTAAGTTTTAGTATCCTATTTAGTATCCTGCCGTGTTCCCGTTTTTGGATTACCCGCAAGTTTTCCCCCTTGGACTTTCCGTTTTTCTTGTTGCTCATTGCCTCCCTGTGTTTGACTATTTGTATGCGTAAGGAATAAAGTACGCCAGTTTTCGGCTAACCCCATCTCTGTCTGGTGTCGTGCGCTTGGGGTCTTCCACAAACCCTAACAGTAACTTTTGAAATAATTGAAAATATGTTCATAAATTAGGCTACTTCTGACAGGTAGCCAGCTAGTTAGCTAACCGCAGTGGAAATGAGTGATCAAAAGCATCAACGTGCTATTTCGGCGGGGAAACGCCTGAAAATTGCACACAGTACAGCAGACTACAGCTAGCAACAGGAGTGCTCAGACTCCATACAATAGTATTGGGTAACACTATGCATGGCAAAGTCAATATTTTCAAAATCCAATATCCATATTTTTTCGTATTTACTCCGTATTATATGTTACCTAATGAACTAAGGCATAACTACCATTATCAATGCTGATGTGGCAAACGCAAATGTGCTTATGAGCACTGAAATGGTTTTAAACAACATAGCTAAACCCATCTGTTTAGTAACGTTAGCTAACTGAGAGGGAAACGTACCTCCAGGTGTTTCTTCAGGTTTGAAGTTGATGTCTTTACTGATGACAGCACCTGTATTTTAGGTTTGCACAAATTGCGGTCGACGTAAATGTTGTTGTGCACATTTTTTAACTGAAAATGATGGCGATATTGCCAGGAATAGAATACTAGTTTTGGTGCTGATGGACCGTTGCTGCTTGCACCTTCCATCTTGACTCAACGTATGAACGTAATGGTTCTGCCAGTTGCATACAAAAAACAAGCTAGACCATTGGTTGAGTAGTGACCTGTAGTGGGTATACAGACAGAGCTGCTTGGATTCCCTCCACATGTACGTAACGCCTTTTCGTGAGTCAATAGCATTAGTTATAAAAAATCATGATTTTAAAATTGACACATTTTAAATACATAAAATGTAATCAAGTAATCCTTGCCAATGTAACTATAATCCATTTACACATTTTTTTCAAGCGTAATCTTGTTTGATTATAGTTATTTATTTTTGTAATCTGATTATGTAATCCAGATTACATGTAATCTGTTACTACCCAACCATATGTGTGTGTGTGTGTGTATATATATATATATATATATATATATATATATATTGGAATTAGAGATGGTGTATGTATGGTAGAGAGACGGGGAAGAGAGGAGGAGTAGTAGAGAGTGCAAAAGAAGGAAAGAGTGTGTGTGTGTGTGTGTGTGTGCGTGAGAGAGGGGGGGTAGTTAAGGCACTTGCTTTGATCGTATCGTAACAGCGGCAAACCATCAGAGGTGTGTTAAAGAAGCGGTGGAGAGGAGTGTGGTGTAGAGAAGTGTGTTGAAGAAGAGGTGGAGAGAGGAGTGTGGTGAAGAAGCGGTGGAGAGGAGTGTGGTGTAGAGAAGTGTGTTGAAGAAGAGGTGGAGAGAGGAGTGTGGTGAAGAAGCGGTGGAGAGAGGAGTGTGGTGAAGAAGAGGTGGAGAGAGGAGTGTGGTGAAGAAGCGGTGGAGAGAGGAGTGTGGTGAAGAAGCGGTGGAGAGAGGAGTGTGGTGAAGAAGAGGTGGAGAGAGGAGTGTGGTGAAGAAGCGGTGGAGAGAGGAGTGTGGTGAAGAAGCGGTGGAGAGAGGAGTGTGGTGAAGAAGAGGTGGAGAGAGGAGTGTGGTGAAGAAGAGGTGGAGAGAGGAGTGTGGTGAAGAAGCGGTGGAGAGAGGAGTGTGGTGAAGAAGAGGTGGAGAGAGGAGTGTGGTGAAGAAGCGGTGAGAGAGGAGTGTGGTGAAGAAGAGGTGGAGAGAGGAGTGTGGTGAAGAAGCGGTGGGAGAGGAGTGGTGAAGAAGCGGTGGAGAGAGGAGTGTGGTGAAGAAGCGGTGGGAGAGGAGTGTGGTGAAGAAGCGGCGGAGAGAGGAGTGTGGTGAAGAAGAGGTGGAGAGAGGAGTGTGGTGAAGAAGCGGTGAGAGAGGAGTGTGGTGAAGAAGCGGTGGGAGAGGAGTGTGGTTTAAGAAGCGGTGGGAGAGGAGTGTGGTGAAGAAGAGGTGGAGAGAGGAGTGTGGTGAAGAAGAGGTGGAGAGAGGAGTGTGGTTTAAGAAGCGGTGAGAGAGGAGTGTGGTGAAGAAGCGGTGGAGAGAGGAGTGTGGTGAAGAAGCGGTGGAGAGAGGAGTGTGGTGAAGAAGCGGTGGAGAGAGGAGTGTGGTGAAGAAGAGGTGCAGAGAGGAGTGTGGTGAAGAAGCGGTGAGAGAGGAGTGTGGTGAAGAAGAGGTGGAGAGAGGAGTGTGGTGAAGAAGCGGTGAGAGAGGAGTGTGAGTGTAGGCTGCGGTACATATAAGAGGGGAGACGTCCTCTCTGCATCTCAGAGCATCACCAGAGAAGGATGAGCGCACCTCGCAGCTGGATGGGGATGCTGGGGAGGTGTCTGCTGTCGGGTCTCGTGGTCCTGGTTCTGGTCTCTGCCGGCTCTCCTTGCGGACCAGGCAGAGGATACGGAAAGCGGAAGCACGCGACAAAGTTGACTCCGATGGCTTTAAAGCAGTTCGTCCCAAACGTAGCGGAGAAAACACTGGGAGCCAGCGGCAGATACGGTGGGAAGATCACGCGGAACTCGGAGAGATTCAAAGAGTTAACTCCGAACTACAACATCGACATCGAGTTCAAAAATGAAGAGAAAACTAACGCCGATCGGCTCATGACGCAGGTAGGGTGACGGGTAGGTTGTTTGACTGTTGGTGATGGACGTGCCATGTGATAATGTGGTATGCAGAAGTAATGAGTGACAACAGAGCCTGGAGAGACAGAGGGAACGCATCAGGCTCTTTGTCGTCAGTGAAGCGTGATGCGCGCCTGCATCTCCAGTTGGCGCAGCCCGAACATCATACATGATACATGATACATCAAGCAGGAACACCACCGTTCCATACGGGGCACCTGGTTCCATACGGGGCACCTGGTTCCATACGGGGCACCTGGTTCCATACAGGGGCATGTGGTTCCATACGGGGCACCTGGTTCCATACGGGGCACCTGGTTCCATACAGGGGCACCTGGTTCCATACGGGGCACCTGGTTCCATACGGGGGCACCTGGTTCCATACGGGGCACCTGGTTCCATGTGGTTATCTATGCTGACAGAACTACTGAGGATGTTGAAGGAACTATGAGCTCCCAACAGTGAACAAGCTATGTAGTAGAAATACTCATGCTGTCTCTGATATACCTAGCCGCTGCTCCCGCTCTCTCTCTCTCTCTCTCTCTCTCTCTCTCTCTCTCTCTCTCTCTCTCTCTCTCTCTCTCTCTCTGTCGTCCGCCCCCCCTCACACACACACATTCCCATATTTCAGTGACGCGGTCCTTTATCTGAAGTCCTGCTCGATGTCTTCTCCATGTCTCCATGTCTCCACGTAGAAACATCTCCATGTCTCCATGTCTCCACGTCTCCATATCTCCATGTAGGAACATCTCCATGTCTCCATGTCTCCATATCTCCATGTAGGAACATCTCCATGTCTCCATGAAGAAACATCTCCATTTCTCCATGAAGAAACATCTCCATGTCGCCATGAAGAAACATCTCCATTTCTCCATGAAGAAACATCTCCATGTCGCCATGTCTCCATGTCTCCATGAAGAAACATCTCCATTTCTCCACGTAGAAACCTCTCCATGTCTCCATATCTCCATGTAAGAACATCTCCATGTCTCCACGTAGAAACATCTTCATGTCTCCATGTCTCCATGTAAGAACATCTCCATGTCTCCACGTAGAAACATCTTCATGTCTCCATGTCTCCATGTAAGAACATCTCCATGTCTCCACGTAGAAACATCTCCATGTCTCCATGTCTCCATGTAAGAACATCTCCATGTCTCCACGTAGAAACATCTCCATGTCTCCATGTCTCCATGAAGAAACTTCTGCCTCGATCAAATTGCGATTGTGAGCGATCTCAAAACTCAGTTCATATCCAACCAGAATTAGAAAATATCTCTTTCAAGCTAACGCCAGACAAAATTTGGCAGAAGTTGGTCGGAAAGGTTCCCCGGGGTTCGAACCCAGGACCCTCTTGCTGTGAGGCGACAGCGCTAAGCACGGCTCAGCGTGCCGCCCAACTTATAAATGAAACGTACCGCGCCATAGGCTACCATTCACACAGAGCATGAGTAGACAACTTGTAAAGTGTCTTTACAAATATAACATAACTAACAGCCCAGGTTCAGGTCAAAAATCCAGGTCTTGTTTCCCCCACATCAACACCAGAGTGTATATCTGCCTACAGTCACAGACAGTTGAATCAGTTCATCTGATTCATCAGTTCATCTAAGCGATGAAATGTTTCTCTCAATAAACGTTGTGTCCAGATTATCTGAATCAACGTTACCTGGCTTACTGAGCATGCGTAAAGACATATATGTCTACAGTTCTCACACGACCCCTAAGGATCTGAGCTTTTCTCTCTTTTTTCAGAGATGTAAGGACAAACTGAACTCGTTGGCTATCGCAGTCATGAATCGGTGGCCCGGAGTCAAGCTGCGGGTTACGGAGGCCTGGGACGAAGACGGCCATCACTCCGAGGAGTCCCTGCACTATGAGGGACGGGCTGTAGACATCACCACCTCGGACAGGGACAAGAGCAAATACGGCCTGTTGTCCAGGCTGGCCGTGGAGGCGGGGTTCGACTGGGTGTACTACGAGTCCAAAGCCCACATCCACTGCTCTGTTAGAGCTGGTGAGGCATAAGATAAGGATGACATTGCTGTCATCTATAGGCTTCAGTTAATTTTCTGATAATTATAGATTAATGATATTGATTGTGTTCTCTTTGTTATTAAGAAGGTGCTTTTAGTTGAATTCTTTAATTACTGAAAAATCCGAAGCAAAATGTTTCACCAACACTATTTTACAATAGCATCCAAATTATTTCGAAACGAATTTTTTCCTTTTTACTCAGCCGAAAATGATTGATCATGCGTTTCACGTATTTCCCAAACCATTTCCACCTGTAGAAAACGCTGCGGCCACCAAGTCCGGAGGCTGCTTCCCGGGGTCCTCCTCGGTAATGCTGACGGGCGGAGGCACCAAACCGGTGAGAGACCTCCAAGTGGGCGACAAGGTCCTGGCTGCCGACCGAGAAGGAAACATCATTTTCAGCGACTTCCTGATGTTCATCGACCAAGACAGGACGACGGTGCGGGAATTCTACGTCCTGGAAACCGAAGAGCCCCGCAGGAAACTGACCCTGACTCCTGCGCACCTCGTTTTCGTTACAAACAACAACGCCACCGACCGCAGTGACGTCAGAGCGGTGTTCGCCAGCAGCGTCAGTCCGGGACAGAGGGTCCTGGTGGTGGGCAGCGACGTGGCCTTGGGCGCACTGACAGCCGCCACGGTCAAACGCGTGTACGCAGAGGAACACCGGGAGTCTTACGCACCGGTGACGTCAGACGGGACTATCGTGGTCGACCGCGTGCTGGCGTCCTGCTACGCCGCGGTGGAGGACCACGCGCTAGCGCACTGGGCCTTCGCGCCGCTGCGGCTGGGGCGCGCGCTAGCCTCGCTACTCGGGGCGGTGGGTGACGTTGGCGGCGGGAAGCAACCGGACGGAGTGCACTGGTACTCCGCGTTGCTCCGCCATGTTGGGACGTGGCTGCTGGACGGCGCGTGCCTGCACCCGCTGGGCGTCCTGCCCAGCTGACGGCTCGCGTGCCTCTCGGCTGCAGGAGTCCCCCACGGGTCTGCGGCCCAGCAGAGGTTGGTCCCTATGAGGTTACGCGCGCGTTCTTCCGCGAGCGGATGCTTTAATGACCACAAATAACTTCTCAAAGCGAGTTCATTATTTATTTACGAATGCTTTTGTATTTATCGGTTTATAAGTTAATTGCAGAACGGAAATGTGCTTGGAGTGTCCTTTAGCTTTCAGTTTTCTCCAACGTTTTTTTCTTTCAGTATGCTGAAGGATTTAGCTGCTTGAATGAATGCAAAAAAACTGATTGTTAATTATTATGGCATATAATATTTTCTTTGATGGAATATGACACCAATAAATTATATTTTTTATACGCTGGAACTTCACTTCAAACAAACAAGTTGACTGGCAAAAATTTGGCAATCATTTTGGTAGTGACTACCAGGCATCGAGCCCATGCTCCTCCCATCCCCTCTGACGTGTTACCACACAGACCCACGTGTTTTACAAAGTCCTGTCTTACACAGCAGCAAGCTTAACGCCCTCTGACATTAAGCCAACATTTACCTGGAGGGAGGTTACTGCACCTTGTCCGTGTCCTGAAGCGCAGTGACTGTGGCCCGTTCACACCAACCACCTCTACACCCTGGTGGAGGAATCACTTTTTCACGTTTTAGTTAAATGCAAGGACATTTTTGAGGGCATAAAATCAAAGCAAATGTCACTTAAATTCCTTCAACTACAGCTTCTTTCATTTTGATTGTTGCTTCCTGTTTTGAAGGAGAAAATTGCCATGCAACCACCCTGAACCTTACCGGTTTAGTTTGAATAGTTCGTAAAAGCCCATCTTTATCTTTGTCAAGCTCCAATAGTTCCTTTGGTGGCAGTCATGGCCCTTTCTCCACTAAGGTCTAGGAAAGAATCGGGGGGGGGGGGCGTATCTATCTCTTAGGGGAAACAGTTGGTTTTCAGTTCCGTTAGGGTTCCAAGTGTTATTAATAAGCGTTCAGAGGACTATTTCCATGTTGTTAAGGTTTTTTATTCCTCAGACACTGTTTGCTGACCTCAGTGCTGGCTGCATGGATGGATAACACCTGGTTAACAACAACGTGTTGAATGTGGGTAGTTTTTCAATCTGTTAGTACAAGTGACATTTTTATACATTTTTTCAGTATCTCTTTCTCAGGTTTTCAGTTCTGGGCCTGAAATGAAGGAAATGCTGCTCCATTTCTAGTTAGCACTTGGTTATAGTTGCTTTTGCTAAAACCATATTTTAAATCAATGGTCTATCCGTAATGACTGAAAGCTGTGTAATATTTTCACACAGAGTTAACCTCTATCAAGGGGCATAACATTTTCAAACAAAAACTGTTTAAATTTGACTTCTTCAGACTATGGTGTTAGTTTAACCTCTATTGATGTCCTATAGGACATATCCAATTCTACTTCATCACAGTCAGAAAAAGGTATGAGAGAAGAGAATTGGCAAAATTAGGAGCTTTTGTAAGGGCTCTAGTTTGCACATGCATGCCATTAAGTATATTTATGATTCTTACAGCAAACATAAACTCATGCCTTATATCTGATAAGACTAATTATCTCGTTTTCCTTAATGGACATTGTGTTTCAGGGACTGGTGGACATTTATTTCACCATACAAAAGAACTACAGTTAAATCTATTACACATCATAATGGTGAATGAAATGACGTGAATGAATAAGGGCTAAATGACAGACAAGATAGACAAAGTAGGCAATTAGGGCACACCATTAGATTTGAATAGACCACTGTAGCAGAAATGACAGGCTAATAATGAGATTACATTACATTTAGAGTAACTTTAATAATCTTGTGAAGAAGTTGGATGGTTGCAGTATCAAGTAATAAGATTTAGAAGGACTAATATGAGAACAGATCAAACAGGGAGTAATAAATCTGATAAGCAACATATAAAAATAATCTCTCTCACCCTTTCTCGGGTGGTGTGTTTCTTCCTCAAGCTCGGGTCCTCTACCAGAGGCCTGGGAGTTTAAGGGTTCTGCGCAGTAGCTTAGCTATTCCTAGGACGCCACTGTTCTGGACAGAGACCTCAGATGTTGTTCCTGGAATCTGCTGCAGCCACTCTCCCAGTTTGGGGGTCAAAGCTCCTAGTGCTCCTATTACCACTGGGACTACTGTGGAGTTCAACTTTCACATCCAATCTAGCTCTTCTGTCAGCCCTTGGTATTTCTCTAGCTTCTCATGCTCTTTCTTCCTGATGTTGCTGTTGCTCAGGATTGCTACATCGATCACTATGGCTGTCTTCTGTTCCTTGTTGACCGCCACAATGCCTGGTTGGTTAGCAGGCACCTGCTTGTCAATCTGGAACTTGAAGTCCCACAGGATCTTAGCTCTGCCATTCTCAGCTGTCTTTGGTGGTGTCTCCCATTTTGATTTAGGGACTTCCAGTCTGTATTCAGCACAGATGTTCCTGTACACTAATCCCAGCGACTTTGTCATGCCTTTCAATGTATGCTTTCCCAGCTAGCATTTTACACCCTGCTACTAAGTACTCAACTGTATCAGAGGAATGATTGCACAGCCTGCATCTTGGGTCTTGTCTGGTGTGGTAGACCCCTGCCTCAATCGATCTGGTGCTGAGGTCCTGTTCTTGTGCTACTATGATCAGAGCCTCTGTGCTATCCTTCAGTCCAGCTTTTTCTAGCCACTGGTAGGATTTCTCGATACCAGCCACATCTTCTATCTGTCGAATGGTACATCCCATGGAGGGGCTTAGTCTTCCATGATACCTCCTCCTCTTCTTCCTCTGCACTCTGTCTTCTGCTGCAGGGGTACTCACTCAGCAGTTTGTCCTGGGGGCCCCTCTTTCTGATGTACTCGGAGATGTTCCTTGTTTGGCTCCGACACTCACTAAAACCCTCGGCCCCCATCTTTTCACTTATCGTACATCTCATGATGCTAGATTTCGGGTGGAACCCTCCATGCACTGTGAGGAGTTTCCATGTCCTGACATCTATGGCCTTTATCTCCTCCTTTGGCCAGTTGATGGCTTGAAACTTATTCTTCCCTTTGAGCTGGCTCCTCAGGACATGTCTCACTCTCTGGGGGTATTTGGCTGTAGCTGACCTCCTTGACCCCCTTGGTTTCCATTTGCCTGTGGAATACCGAGGTTCTTGTAACTGTCCTGTATGTTGGTTATCCTACCATCTGATAATTCAACCCCTTCAATCCTCACTATCTTTCCTCTTTTTGTCACCATTCGACCGCACTTGTCTAGTCCGAATGACATCTGGATGTTGTCGCTATTGATCCTGATGAGGTGGATCAGTGAATCAATGTCTCGCTCATCCTGGCATACAGCTTGATGTCATCCATGTATAGGAGGTGACTGATGGTAACTCTACTTCTGAACCTGTATCCATATCCACTCTTTGTGATGATCTGACTGAGGGTGTTCAGGCCTATGCAGAACAGCAGCAGGGATAGTGCGTCACCCTGGTATATGCCAGGTTACCTGCACAATTGTCTTTGAGTTGGCCTCTATTGTGGTTTCCCACTGCCGCATTGTTGTCTTCATGAAGGCTATTAGTGGCCTGTTGGCTTTGTATAGTGCCAAGCACTCCAGTAACCATGTGTAGGGCATTGAATCTTAGGCTTTCTTGTAGACCATCCAGGCTGTACTCAGGTTGGTCTGTAGGGTCTTGGGTGATGTCTCTATCATCCAGTAGCTGATGCTTTGACTCTCTGGTGTTGTTCCCAACTGACCCTTTACTAAGGCCCGCCCCCCTTAGTTACTGTTGCTAAGTCCATCAAACTTTAACATTATTTTATGGTTAACAAAAGTAATTACTTACCTAGGAGCAGACAAAGCTGTGCTTGTTGATCTTTGAGGGGTTCAACTGGATTTGAGGATGTCCACATAGCTTTATCCACAGCCTACACTTTTCAAGGTTTGATTTTGGTTTTGGAAAGGGAAAAAATGTACATCTCCTTCCAACCTCTCCGGGTAATGAATGTCACTGTTACAAGTGCCCCAGGCACAATGTTTAACCACAACTAGCTAAAAGTCCACAAAACCAGCTCGAAAATGATGAAAATCTGAAACTTTTGCATCGGAGTCAACGGAGCGCCGCCATGAAATTGTTGGACCTCTGTCTGAGCCTGTCCTATCCTGCGCTGTGACTGGCCAGTCTGCGTTTCGGGGGCGTGGCTTAGCGAAGGGTCAATTCCTTTCTGAGTTTTGCTCATGTATTGACTCTTGTGCCCATTCAGCTTAGCGACTATGATAACCGATACCTCCATGTTGTGGAGAGCCAGGTTATCAGCCAATAATTTAAAGGTGTTGTACCCTTGTAGGGATCCTTCGTGATCAGTTCTGTTCTCCCCTGTGTTAGCCAGTAAGGGTGAGACCTTGTTGTTAGCAGCTGGTTCGTCTGTGTCACCAGATGTTCATGGAGTGCCGTTAGCTTCTTCATCCAGTAGGTGTGAATCATGTCAGGGCCTGGTGCAGTCCAGCTCTTTATGCTTGAGACACACTCTTGGATGTTGGTCACTGTGATGATAACTGGGTCTTGTTCTGGGTATTGCTTTGGTCTGCTCTTCGGTCCACCCGCAACTGGGCATTGGTGCTGCCTCCTTTTCCCATATATTCTTCCAGTATCACTCGGTCTCTGCTCTGGGTGGTGGTTCTGATTGTGTTCCCTTGTTACTCTGCAGCTGGGAGTACACTTTGGATAGTTCTTTGAGGAACAGGCCATTTACTCTATTGGCTTCTGCTTCTATAGTGCGTTTCTTCAGCCTGGCGTCCAGAGATGTGAGGCATTTTTGTTCTTTTTTTGGAAGTTTCCAGGACATTACTTATGGTCATCTTGCTGTACTTCTTCAACCAGGTTCTGTCGTTCATTACACTTTTCTGAACCTCTGTTAACTGGCTAACATCTCTCCGTGCTGCTTTGACCTTGGCTTCCAGCCTTCTCTCCCATGGAGGGTACTGTTGGTGACCTGTGTCACTGAGTCATCGAAGCCAAGCCCAGGGATTGATTGTCTTTAGTCTGGCCATGAGTTTGATTTGAACTTCAGTAGCTTCAGCTGTCATGGCTGCTGGGATCGTTTCAGCTGGTTGGAGCCTGTCCTCATGTATGTCCTGCCTACTGGGTGGCCATGTAAGGTGCTGAATTGGATAGTCATCCCATTGGAGCCTCTCCATCTCAAGTTGTGACAGTAACCTCCTTCTATTGATGTTTGAGCAAGAAAGAAACCTTTACCTGTGCATCGCTACTGTGTCACCATATAAAGGTGACTTATAAACCGAAGAAACGTGTGTTGTTTTTTCCTTACACGTTTTTTTTTTGCGGCATGCTACTTGTACTCCAGTGTGACTTGTAGTCTGGAAAATACGGTAAATCAAGTAGGTACCTGGTTCCCTGTCCACAACTTGAGATCCTGCCAGAACGCCAAGAGTGGCATACATAACAGATCTGGGCAGATTTGCAGAGTAAGCAATTCCTAAAAAATCCATGTGACAGCATGCCCGGAATATGCGAAAAGGCATATCAAACACAAAAAGTCCTACTGAAGTTATTGAAGAGAGTCTGCTTCATTGTGCCAAGGATCTTTGACAGGACAATAGCTGCAAACATACACCTAAATCTAGGCTTTAATGACTTCAGAAGAAGAATTTTGAAATCGTTTAGTAGTCCAGAAAAATGCAGATATGAATCCCCTTAAATATTTCTGGAATAACTTGGTTATTCCACAAAAGCTGAGATGCTCCATGCAAACTGGACAAAGACTTTGAACAACTGCAAAAGAAGAGTAAATGAAATCCCCCAGTTCAGTCTGTCGACAGCATGTAGACAGGGAGACTCGAAGCTAATTCTGCAATTCTGCAAACAGTTCTGCATCTGAGTCCATGCACTGAATACTTATTTGTTGACCGTCGTATTTCCTTATTTCAGTCAGTTGCATTTGTGAAATATTTGGTCTGTGCAGTAAATTCATTTGGAGTATTGGATGAACTTGAGGATGCTGAAGCTTAGCGTACACCTGTAGCCTAAGTTGTGGATGGTATCCAGTGAGCTGTCTCACAATCCATGGACACTCGTTTACTGGTGTATGTAAGCTGAGTTTCTGCTTTCCAATAAATGGTCAAATTAAACGAAATGTCTGTGTTTCCTCAAATATAATGGTAGAATGATGATGATTTTTATATAAAAATATTTTGAAATATCAATTTTTCAACCATTTTCCTAACTCCCTTTTGAGTTTTGTTAAAACGTGATATCTGGAACACACAAGTAGTGCATTATTTTACTTGCCCATTTGACTCAGTTACTCTTCATAACAGAAAGGATGAAGCCCCCTGTTTGCATCAAGCAACTCCACTACCTCAGCATGTTGGGGCAGAACACGAGTCAAAAGGTGGCGTCAATAGCTGGAGCCATTAAAGATTATTTGAAGCAACTTCTGGATGCTGCAGACACATTCAGGGAGCCGCTGGTCGCCGGGAAAGCTCGCCATGTAACGGTCCTCAGCATTTATGTTCACACTGCGCTTTAGTGTCTCTCTGAACAGCTCTTTACCGTAGAAAAGTATTTTTACATTTATATATAGTATATATATATATATATATATATATGTGTGTGTGTGTGTGTGTGTGTGTGTGTATTTTAAGGTATAGTTTAAAGTACATTTTCACAGGATAAAGACAATGTGAGGCCCTGGTCCCTGTTTGTGGGTCAGCAGAGGACCATCCAGAGGTCCATGTCCACAGGCTCAGCAAACAGAAGTAAAAACAGAGATTGCACCAAGTCAGCTGATTTGCTGCTTCTGTCCCAGAAGCCTCATTTTCATATATCATAGCATTGCTGATTGTGTGTACACACATGTAATTGTGTGTATGTGCAGAACCTAGAATTTGCTTTGGCATTTGGTATCAAGATGGGGACATGGATCACATCTACAGCAGCAAGAATTAAAATGTGAATTATGAAATTTGTCATATCGGCCTGAAATTAATTTCTTGTCAACCACTCCAAACATGATCAGCCCTGTGCCCAGGCAACGAGCAGGCAAGAGAAGGTATTGCGATATAAGACCAGACGGAGGTGCTGTTCACTAACTGAAGGTATTTAAAAAATGCTGAATCAGAATTCAGAAATTATTTTATTGCCATGTGCATTACATCCACCAGGAATTTTACTTGGGGTTGTCCATACAGGTAAGAGGGCAAGAAAAATACTGTTTAAAAAAAAAGAAAGTAAAATAGGTATGTGATGTATACCGGGCGCTGCAGTTGCCCACTGCTCCTATACTATATATATATAATATATTTCCATCCATCCATCATCCAAACCGCTTATCCTGCTCTCAGGGTCGCGGGGATGCTGCAGCCTATCCCAGCAGTGATTGGGTGGCAGGCGGGGAGACACTCGGGACAGACCACCAGGCCTTCATATATATAGTATATATATATATATATATATATATATATATATATATATATATATATATATATATATATATATAGTGTGCATTTGTGTGTGTGTGTGTATGTGTGTATACACACACACACACAGATCTAAAAAATTAAAAACGGCAAAAATTAAAGTAAAATTACAATTCCATATACAGGTCACAGTATTTCCATGTGTGTGTTGGAGAGCGGCTGTCAGTGGGGGGGGGGGGGGGGGCGAGGGCATGTTGTGTAGTCCCACTACAACGTTGTTGTGGTGTGAGGTTTTGGTGCTGATGGACCTCAGCCTCTTGCTAGAGGGCAGAGTCTCAAAAAGGTGGTGTGAGGGGTGTGAGGGGTTGGCAACGATCTTGCCTGCCCTGCCTCAGGGTCCTGGAGGTGTGCAGGTCCTGGAGAGATGGGAGACGGCAGCCGATCACCTTCTTCACCGAGTGAATGATGCACAGCAGCCCTGGTCCCTGGCAGTGGCAGCAGCATACTAGACGGTGATTGAGGAGGTTAAGATGGACCCAGTGATGGAGGTGTAGAAACTCTCCATCATTGTCTGTGGCAGGTTGAACTTCTTTAGCTGCCACATGAAGTACATCCTCTGCCGTGCTTTGTTGATGAGGGAGCTGATGTTTAGCTCCCACTTGAGGCCCTGAGTGGCGGTGATGCTCAGGAAATGGAATGACTCCCCAGTGGTAACTGGGGAGTCATACAGGGTGGGGGCTGGGCTTCCCCTGAAGTCCACCACTATCTTTGGGGGGTTCAGTTCCAGGTTGTTCTGGCTGCACCAGAGACCAAGTGGTCGGTCTCCCATTGATAAGCAGACTCGTAACCCTCAGACATGAGGCTGATGATGGTGGTGTTGTCTGCAAACTTCAGGAGCGTGACAGATTGGTGTCTGGAGGTGCAGCCATTGGTGTAGAGCAAGAAGAGCAGTGGGCACAGAACACAGCCTTGGGGGGCACCGGTGCTGATGAGCTGAGGGTCCGAGACATGCTTCTCAATCCTCTCGTGCTGACTCCTGTTGGTCAGTGATGAATGGCATCCATGATTATTTAATACCAGCTGACATTCCACCTTAACATATTAAAACACCATTAAGGAGGTGACTTGTTAGTGTACAAGGAGATAAGATAAAAAGTGTAGTCTCTGTTTTGATTTATTCACCATGATAACTTACAATGTAATTTCATTCGTCCTTATTTACATTTGTTTGTAGTGCTTCAAGTCCAAGTGCATGGCTGACATTTCTTACACTAACATCATATAAGATAAATGTGCATCTTCCGACGGCAGCCAGGGGAAGTTGGCAGTGAGAGGTCAAGGCCTGCACTGCTGCTCCTGTTGACATCTAGTTTAGAGGCAGAGAAGTGGTGCAGAAGATGCATAGATGAATGAATTCATGATAAATACTGCCAGACTTCAAGTGATGCCTTTTCTAAAAAAAAAAAAAAAAAGTTAGCTGCAGACAGAACTGTGATCTACTGGCTCAAAGCCACTCCTTTTCAAACGACATCCATATTCATTTATTATGATGAGGATTCATCAATCTGCCGTCAGTGCAAGTGAAGTAATGAAAGCAAGCAAGATTTAATGCAATATGAGTGATAATGTACATTTTACCTGTCTAGGATCTTACTAATCTGAGAACTATTGAATTTGACAGCTTAAAGTGTTAATCATTAGATGAGTTTTATTCAGAATCAGAATCTGTTTATTTGGCAGGTAAGTTTTTACATGCCAGGAATTGGACTTTGTGGGTTGCTCACTGGGACATTTAAACATAACATGGAAACATAAAGGCAACACAATTGAACAATCTCACACTCAGCATGGCTGTGAAGCAGTTACAGGCACAAGGCCATGGGCCACAGCCTGGACAGCATTACAGCCATGCTGATTCAGCACAACATATGTGACCTCAAATGACCTGTCAATCAATCTGAGAGTGATAGCAGCTTCCAATTCTGTGTTTTCCATTTTTGTAGTGGGGCAACCATTTGGTTGAAATTTGTTTGACATTTGAATTAAGGATAGTAACTTTAAAGGTAGTCTGACTCACCAGATGTACAATGTTCGTGTAAGCCTGCCATTTGCCATTAAAAGTCTTGACAATATTATTAGGCAGCTCAGGCCCTCCACACGCTGCTTGGATCCTCTCCCTACCACATTTCTAAAAAAGGTTTTTTAATTGATGATAATGAACAGTGGGCAGTTGCAGTGCCCGGTGTATATCATTTTAGCACATGATGTTTTAGAAATTATTAACTTCTCTCTTCAGGCAGGTATATTTCCTGCAACACTTAAGACAGCTGTCATTAAAACACTCTGAAGAAGAGCAATCTTGATGAAAGCTATTATCAACTACAGGCCCATCTCCAACTTACCATTCCTCAGCAAAATACTTGAAAAAAATACTTGAAAAAACAGTTTATTCTCAAGTGAATAACTATTTAATATCAAACAACCTTCTATCCATTTATCTATCATGTTTTCCATCTCAACATAGCACAGAAGCAGCACTTATCAAACTTACAAATGATCTGCATATGAACACACATTCTAAAAAACTGTCTGTTCTTGTGCTCCTGGATCTCAGTGCCACCTTCAATGCTGTTGATCATGATATTTTGCTAGAGAGATTAGAAAATGGGTCGGCCTCTCTGGCCCGGTTCTCAACTGGTTTAGAACATACCTACAGGACAGTCGATTCTCTGTGTCTATTGGACACTTTTCCCTCTGACAAAGTGGGTATAGTGTGTGGGGTACCCCAAGGTTCGATTCTTGGACCATTATTATTCAATCTCTATTTGCTCCCACTTGCAAATGTTATACAGAAACATAAAATAAATTACAATAATTATGCAGATGATTCACAACTGTACATATCCCTCTCTCCAGATGACCTAGATTACATACATTCCCTAACTCAGTGTATTAATGATATTAATGTACAGATGTCAGAGAAGGATCAGGTCCCCTGGCACAAACAGAGCAATATAGTGTACGCTGTTAAGTGCTAGGAGGATTGCCATGACTTGTACATTGGGGAAACTAAACAGAAGCTGGGCAAGGGGATGGCACAACACTGGAGAGCTAACACGTCAGACTAGGACACCACAGTCTACACTGTCTACAAGCCAGTGGCAACTCCTTCAGGGATGAGGATGTGCACATCCGAATGATGCTTTGAATGGGGGGCCATCTATGTAAAGAGGGACGACCATCCCTGAACTGAGCGGGGGGGGGGGGCTAAGAGTACATATGTCGCCATTTTGCAATGCTGTGATTGCAACTATTCCCCAATCCTCTGTGAATAGCACACATGACCATCGAAACTCTAGCTAATGGGCACACCCATATTTGCATATGAAACTGGTCGTTGGTTTTGTTCGTTATACATCTGTCACCATTTTACAATGCTGTGATTGCAATAATCCCTAATCCTCTGTGAATAGTACACTCAGCCTTCTAAACTGTACTTAAAGGTCACACCCATATTTACATATGAAACTGGTCGTTGGTTTTAGTCGTTAGGCAGCTGTATTGTTTATAAGGGTGGGGATACCTGCAGTCAGTTGAGACTGACGAGGTCACTTAGTTGAGTGATGAAACGTTTCTGTCAATAAACGTTGTGTCCAGATGAACTGATTCAACCTTCTTTGATTTTCTTACCTGGATTATTGAGCATGCAACAAGCTATTTGTCGCCGGCCTCTCGCCCTTGACATCAAAGCGATCGCCCTTGACACCTGCTACACCAGCTGACACCTGCTATGCCAGCTGACACCTGCTACACCAGCTGACATCTGCTGACCCCCCCCCCTTCACCCCGGCAATCGCCCTCACCCTTAAAAGGCCTCCACCATGGACCAGTCTTCGCTGGAATGTCGCCATTCATGAACTTCTGCCTGCCTGCTTACCTGCCACAGAGCCACCTCCTGCTCTACCCCTGATTCTTCCCTTACCTGGTTGTCCCGTCTGCTTTTGGGTTCTTTCCCGATACGTGACAGTACGTTCCAGCCACTATGGACCCAGCAGTGTGAGATTGTGTTTAACCAGCAGCCCCAGTCATATTCCACGGATGGAGCCAAAGTCGCTTACATCATGGGTCTTCTCCGGGGAAGCGCCCTGGATTGGGCTACAGCGGTGTGGGAGATGCGGGCCTCCACTTCATCATCCTACGCTGAGTTCACCGCTGCTTTTCGCCAGGTTTTTGATCATCCCGTGCGGGGAAAGGATGCGTCAAAAAGACTGATCTCTCTCCGCCAGGGTTCCCGCAGCGTCGCTGACTACTCAGTTGAGTTCCGTACGCTATCAGCGGAGAGCGGATGGAACAACGAGTCCCTCCAGGCCGGGTTTTCCAACGGGCTAAGCGAATCCATAAAGGACGAATTGGTTTCCTACCCCGAGCCTGGAGGGTTGGAGGAATTGGTTACCCTGGCCATTCGTGTGGACAACCGTCTCCGGGAGCGGAGGCGAGAGAGGACGCGCCACTTTCCTGGTCACAACAACTTTCCACCGGCCACACCTCCAAACTCTGGGGGCCGAGCTCGCTCGCCTGAGGTTGCCGTCCTCCGAGAACGCCCGAGGCGTGACTCTTCCCCAGCTTCGGAGCCGATGCAACTCGGCCGCTTCCGGCTCAACCCGGAGGAGCGTCAACGCCGCATCACCGAGAACAGCTGCTTGTATTGTGGTCAGCCTGGTCACTTTCTCGCCTCCTGCCCTCACCATTCCGTCAAACTAGCAGGCTCACGAGGGAGGAGGAGGATCCTCGTGAGCCCAACTGTCTGCCCTCTGTCTCCTCGTCTACGTACCCAGTTGCAAGCTACCATCAGTTTTAAAGGTCAGTCCACTAAACCTTTGGCTTTAATTGACTCTGGAGCTGATGAAAGCTTTTTGGATGCAAGTGTTGTGAAGCAGCTAGGTCTTGCCACTGTGCGTCTGGACCAGCCTCTTGAAGCTAATGCCCTGGATGGACGTCTCCTGGCCCGGATAACCTCTAAGACCGAGCCTGTGCGCCTCCTGTTGTCGGGAAACCATCAAGAGGAGTTAAGCTAAGTTAACCTGGAACATTGAAAGGGAGGTCATGGCAGCACAACAGACTCAGCCTGACCCAGGTAACGGTCCCCCCGGGCGCTTGTTTGTTCCAGATGCTGTTAAATCTAGCGTGTTGCAGTGGGCTCACTCTTCCAAACTTACCTGCCATCCTGGAGTAACCCGTACCCTGGCCTTCCATGACGGAGGATACTGGGTCTTTTGTTTCTGCCTGTCCTGTTTGTGCCCAGTATAAGCCCTCCACTCGGGCCAGTGCCGGTCTGCTGCGCCCCCTGCCTGTTCCACACCGTCCCTGGTCGCATCTGTCCTTGGATTTCATCTCTGGTCTGCCCGCCTCCGACGGTAACACCGTCGTACTGACTGTCGTTGATCACTTCAGTAAATTTGCTCACTTTTTGCCCTTGTCTAAACTGCCTTCGGCCGGAGAGACTGCGGATCTGCTGATCAGGGAGGTTTTCCGGGTCCACGGTCTTCCCCGTGATATAGTGTCTGACCGTGGCCCCCAGTTCACTTCTGCTGTCTGGAAGGCTTTCTGCTCTGCCATCGGTGCCACCGTCAGCCTGTCATCGGGGTTCCATCCTCAGACCAACGGCCAGGCCGAGAGGGCCAACCAGGCATTGGAGACTGTCCTCCGCTGTCTGGTGTCTGCCAACCCATCCTCTTGGTCCTCACAACTTCCCTGGGTAGAATAGGCCCATAACACCTTGCCATCGTCTGCTACTTGGTTGTCCCCTTTTCAATGCTTTTACGGCTATCAGCCCCCCCTTTTTCCTTCTCAAGAGGTAGACATTCCGGTTCTGTCTGTCCAGGCCCATGTCCATCGGTGCTGTCAGACCTGGTGGCGAGCCCGTGCTGCACTGTTCAGGGCCTCCGGCCGTTAGCAGCGCTTGGCGGATCGTCGTTGCATCCCTGCTCCGGACTACTCCCCCGGTGACCAGGTATGGCTCTCTACCAAGGATTTACCTTTGAAATTGGACGCTAAAAAACTGTCCCCCAGGTATATAGGTCCCTTTCCCATTGTCAAAGTCATTAACCCCTCTGTGGTCCGTCTGAAGCTGCCCCGCACTCTCCGGGTTCACCCTTCCTTCCATGTGTCCTGCCTCAAACCTGTCTCTACCAGCCCTCTAGTTCCTCCGGCCCCCCCGCCCCCACCTCCTCGTATGATCAACGATCATCCAGCTAACACCGTTCATCGTCTCCTGGACTCTCGTCGCCGCGGTCGCGGCCTGCAGTATCTTGTGGACTGGGAGGGATATGGCCCGGAGGAGAGGTGTTGGGTCCCTCGTCGCCTTGTCCTGGACGCGAATCTCATCCAGGACTTCCACAGGATGCACCCTGATGGGCCTGGTAGGTCGCCCGGTGGCGCCCCTCGCAGGGGGGGGGTACTGTCACAGCCTCTCGCCCTTGACATCAAAGCTGACACCTGCTACACCAGCTGACACCTGCTATGCCAGCTGACACCTGCTACACCAGCTGACATCTGCTGACCCCCCCCCCTTCACCCCGGCAATCGCCCTCACCCTTAAAAGGCCTCCACTATGGACCAGTCTTCGCTGGAATGTCGCCATTCATGAACTTCTGCCTGCCTGCTTACCTGCCACAGAGCCACCTCCTGCTCTACCCCCGAGATCGGTCACTTCAATAAAGACTTGATTCTTCCCTTACCTGGTTGTCCCGTCTGCTTTTGGGTTCTTTCCCGATACATGACACTATTGGCATTAGTTGTGTCACTTGCAGACCACCGTCACACAAGGGAACAACTGCCGAGTTCCTGGTTGCTGCCAGTGGCCACTGGAGATACACTTTACTGATTGTACCTGGAACAGTTAGTTCAGCACAGCTGTAGAGCAGAGTGATATATAAAGCAGAAGTGCCCGTGCTCTTATGCTGGATATCAACATACCTGCCATGTCTCTTCCCAATCACATGACTTAACCGGGACGAACTGTTATATGAATAAATTCATAGACGTATGTTTGGCATTTTCTTTATATTAACATTCTAGACTTATTTAGGGTATACATAAGTATTAAATAACGTCTATGTATCTGTGTAAATAATGGATGTGGAGTCTACGTGTTAGAGATGGTATGACAGATCGAGAATTACACTGACATGATAATTCAGCCAACAGCAGCTAGCTAAAGAGAGCTGTTTTCACAGTGAACTGCTCCGTGATTGTATCAGCCGTCAAACCTTCCTTCAGACTCTAACGACCTTCCTTCAGTCTCTAACGAGACTCTAACGAGCTCTGACCACAGGAGACATGTTAGAGGCCACTTTGACCTGACAAAGGGAATCTCACTGGCGTCAGCAGGTTTCTCACTCCAGGACACTGACAGATGATGGAAGAAGCCCTTCAACTGACACGGAACAACAGGGACTCAGCGCTCCATCCTCCCTTTTCCCCTCTGCTGCTTTTCTTCCTCTCCTTTCCTTTTTCTTGGCTTCATTCCCTCCTTTTTTATTGTTGACATACCCCCTGCTCTCCTCCTCTCTTCTTCCATCTTTGCCTCCTTGTCTGACCAGCCTCCACTAGACTCCCTTCTGTTTCTTCTTTTCTCTCTCTCATTTTGTTGTCCTCACTCCTTTTCCCTTTGTCTCTATAGTGTACGCTTTCTCTCCACCATTTATCCATCCTACTGTCCTCCCTCCTTTTCCCTTTTCTCTCCATCATTTATCCATCCTACTGTCCTCGCTCCTTTCTCTCCATCATTTATCCATCCTACTGTCCTCGCTCCTTTCTCCCCATCATTTATCCATCCTCCTGTCCTCGCTCCTTTTCCCCTTTCTCTCCATCATCTATCCATCCTACTGTCCTCGCTCTTTCTCCCCTTTCTCTCCATCATTTATCCCTCCTACTGTCCTCGCTCCTTTCTCTCCATCATTTATCCCTCCTACTGTCCTCGCCCCTTTCTCTCCATCATTTATCCACCCTACTGTCCTCGCTCCTTTCTCTCCATCATCTATCATCCTACTGTCCTCGCTCTTTTTCCCCTTTCTCTCCATCATTTATCCACCCTCCTTTTCCCTTTCTCTCCATCATTTATCCATCCTACTGTTCTCGCTCCTTTTCCCCTTTCTCTCCATCATTTATCCATCCTACTGTCCTCGCTCCTTTTACCCTTTCTCTCCATCATTTATCCATCCTACTGTTCTCGCTCCTTTTCCCCTTTCTCTCCATCATTTATCCATCCTACTGTCCTCGCTCCTTTTCCCCTTTCTCTCCATCATTTATCCATCCTACTGTCCTCGCTCCTTTCCCCCTTTCTCTCCATCATTTATCCATCCTACTGTCCTCGCTCCTTTTCCAACTTCATACCTTTGGGGTTCACAACCTAGTGGCAGAGGTTGCCTATGCCGTCTCAATCCTTCCATCCTTGGTTCATCCCTGGTACCACTGGAGGGCCATTCTGCTTAAACGTCCTCTACGTAAGGTCATCTGGCAACCACACCAACGTCAAGTCAAGTCAAGTCAAGTCAAGTCAAGCATAAGAAACAATAATGGAATGGATGTTTACAAGTACTGTGATTATATCTGTCCTTTTACATACTAAACCTTTACATATTACTGCCTCCTTTCTCTCTCATGACCTCTACACTTTACTGCCTTCTGCCAACCACCTTCACCCAGTCTCTCTCTCTCTCTCTCTCTCTCTCTCTCTCTCTCTCTCTCTCTCTCTCTCTCTCTCTCTCTCTCTCTCTCACTCTCTCTCTCTCTCTCTCTCTCTCTCTCTCTCTCTCTCCTCTCTCTCTCCTCTCTCTCTCTCTCTCTCTCTGTCTCTCTCTCTGTCTCTCTCTGTGCCCTGTTTGTCTGTCAGAGGCACAGGGGCAGCAGGCTGCCCATCTGTGCTCCTCAGGTCCTCTTCCTACCCATGCCACCTACCATGTGGCCAAGAGCCACGCTGCTGCTGAGACCACCACTTCAGCTCACTCCTCTCATACCGTTTCAGGACGTTTCAGCAGGAGATCACCCAGTCAGGAGAGAAAAAAAGGGGGAGGGGAGGGGGGTGACATTCCTGTGTGCTGTTTTATTGACAGCTTTAAAACACAATAAGTATCGAAATTATTCTCAGTTTGAGCATCAGTACAGGCTCAGGTCAGTGGACTTGTCAGCTTCACATCCTGGGTATGACTGTCCTTATACAAATTATATATTATTACAAGTGTGTGTGTGTGTGTGTGTGTGTGTTGTGTGTGTGTGTACGAATGCAACTGCCTGCATGATTGCCAGTGATTTTACACGGATGCTTGCACTTTACAGAAAATGTGTACACATTAAACATTCACCCCCTTACACACACATTTGTATTGGTGTACATATGATGTCATGAGAGCGGTGTCTAGAGGCCTCACCCTGTCCTTTCACCAGATATTCCCCAACCCCAACCTATACAGACAGTGCAGGCAGGGGAGTAAGGCCAGGAGTATCGGAGGTGGGGTCAAACTCTTCTACCATGGTGTGAATGGGAGGAGAAATGGGGTAGGGGTAATTCTGAAGGAAGAGTATGTCAAGAGCGTGCTGGAGGTGAAGAGAGTGTCAGACAGGGTGATGAGTCTGAAGCTGGAAATTGAAGGTGTGTTGCTGAATGTTATCAGCTCATATCCCCCGCAAGTTGGGTGTGAGATGGATGAAAAAGAAGAATTCTGGAGTGAGTTGGACGACGTGGTGGAGAGGGTACCCAAGGAGGAGAGAGTGGTGATTGGAGCCGACTTCAATGGACATGTTGGTGAAGGGAACAGAGGTGATGAGGAGGTGATGGGTAGGTATGGAGTCAAGGAGAGAAATGTGGAAGGACAGATGGTGGTGGATTATGTGAAAAGGATGGAAATGGCTGTGTTGAATACATATATCAAGAAGAGGGAGGAACACAGGGTGACGTACAAGAGTGGAGGAAAGTGCACACAGGTGGACTATATCTTATGTAGAAGGAGCGATCTAAAAGGGATTGAGACTGCAAGGTGGCGACAGGGGAGAACGTAGCTAGGCAGCATCGGATGGTGGTCTGTAGGATGACTTTGGAGACCAAGAAGAGGAAGAGAGTGAAGGCAGAGCCAAGATCAAATGGTGGAAGTTGAAGAAGGAAGACTGTTGTGTGGAGTTCAGGCAGGAGTTAAGACAGACACTGGGTGGTAGTGAAGAGTTGCCAGATGGCTGGAAAACCACTGCAGAAATGGTGAGGGAGACAGCTAGGAAGGTACTTGGTGTGTCCTCAGGACAGAGGAAGGAAGACAAGGGGACTCGGTGGTGGAATGAGGAAGTACAGCAAAGTATACAGAGGAAGAGGTTGGTGAAGAAGAAGTGGGGTAGTCAGAGAGATGAAGAAAGTAGAGCAGCCGTCACAAGCAATGGGGAAGAGAGGGGCGGGGGCGGGGCGGGGGGGGCGGGGGGCACAATAACAGGAATAAAGGAATGAAGATGGAGGGTTAAGGGCAGTCTGAGCGGTTGGGGATGGAGCGAGTGGGTGAGGCAGGGGGGAGGGAGAGGTGCGGGAAGGGAGGATGAAGAGATGAAGAGCGATAAGCAGTGCAGGAGAAAGGGGTGTTGTGAGACAGACTACATGGCCGGTCCAGGTCCCGGGGCAACAAGGCCTCTTCTGCCCCGTCTCTTTGCTACCTTCTCCTGTGGCACGTCAGAGGAAAACACACTGATCCTGTTGTGGACTATGTTGAACCTGCATGCATGCTGCAACAGACCCCGAGACACACCAGCGTGTCTTCTCTGAGACACACCAGCCTGTCTTCTCTGAGACACACCAGCCTGTCTTCTCTGAGACACACCAACATGTCTTCTCTAGACACACCAGGGTGTCTTCTCTAGACACACCAGTGTGTCTTCTCTGAGACACACCAACATGTCTTCTCTGAGACACACCGACGTGTCTTCTCTGAGACACACAAGGGTGTCTTCTCTAGACACACCAGTGTGTCTTCTCTGAGACACACCAGCCTGTCTTCTCTGGACACACCAGCATGTCTTCTCTAGACACACCAGTGTGTCTTCTCTGAGACACACCAGCCTGTCTTCTCTGGACACACCAGCATGTCTTCTCTAGACACACCAGGGTGTCTTCTTTAGACACACCAACATGTCTTCTCTAGACACACCAGGGTGTCTTCTCTGAGACACACCAGCATGTCTTCTCTGGACACACCAGCATGTCTTCTCTAGACACACCAGGGTGTCTTCTCTGAGACACACCAGCGTGTCTTCTCTAGACACACCAAAATGTCTTCTCTAGACACACCAGGGTGTCTTCTCTGAGACACACCAGCATGTCTTCTCTGGACACACCAGGGTGTCTTCTCTGAGACACACCAGCGTGTCTTCTCTAGACACACCAACATGTCTTCTCTAGACAAACCAGGGTGTCTTCTCTGAGACACACCAGCGTGTCTTCTCTGGACACACCAGCATGTCTTCTCTAGACACACTAGAGTGTCTTCTCTGAGACACACCAGCATGTCTTCTCTAGACACACCAGCATGTCTTCTCTAAGACACACCAGGGTGTCTTCTCTAGACACACCAGGGTGTCTTCTCTAGACATGTTTTCCTATTGGCGTTAAGGCAGAAAAGCAACCATAACAGTAACCGATCACAAAACTCTGGAACCAGTGTGGGAAAAAAAAGATAAGACATAAAAGATGACACAAAGAACAAGTGTCTCACACACACACACACACACACACACACACACACACACACACACACACACACACACTAGCAAATATTTCCATTGTGCTCAACGTCTGACTGGGTGACTAATGTTTAGTGACACAAAGACGTGTAGGTCACACGTCTTTGTGTCACCTGACCTACATGTCTTTGAGTCACCTGACCTACACGTCTTTGTGTCACCTGACCTACATGTCTTTGAGTCACCTGACCTACACGTCTTTGTGTCACCTGACCTACATGTCTTTGAGTCACCTGACCTACACGTCTTCGAGTCACCTGACCTACATGTCTTTGTGTCACCTGACCTACACGTCTTTGTGTCATCTGACCTACACGTCTTTGAGTCACCTGACCTACATGTCTTTGTGTCACCTGACCTACGCATCTTTGTGTCACCTGACCTACATGTCTTTGTGTCACCTGACCTACACGTCTTTGTGTCACCTGACCTACACGTCTTTGAGTCACCTGACCTACACGTCTTTGAGTCACCTGACCTACATGTCTTTGAGTCACCTGACCTACACGTCTTTGAGTCATCTGACCTACGCGTCTTTGTGTCACCTGACCTACACGTCTTTGAGTCACATGACCAACAGGTCTTTGTGTCACCTGACCTACGCGTTTTTGAGTCACCTGACCTACACGTCTTCGAGTCACCTGACCTACATGTCTTTGAATCACCTGACCTACGCGTCTTTGAGTCACCTGACTTACACGTCTTTGAGTCACCTGACCTACATGTCTTTGTGTCACCTGACCAACAGGCCTTTGTGTCACCTGACCTATGCGTCTTTGAGTCACCTGACCTACATGTCTGTGTCATCTGACCTACACGTCTTTGAATCACCTGACCTACACGTCTTTGAGTCACCTGACCTACACGTCTTTGTGTCACCTCACCTGCATGTCTTTGAGTCACCTGACCTACATGTCTTTGTGTCACCTGACCTACACGTCTTTGTGTCACCTGACCTACATGTCTTTGTGTCACCTGACCTACACGTTTTTGTGTCACCTGACCTACACATCTTTGAGTCACCTGACCTACACGTCTTCGAGTCACCTGACCTACATGTCTTTGTGTCACCTGACCTACACGTCTTTCTGTCATCTGACCTACACGTCTTTGTGTCACCTGACCTACACGTCTTTCTGTCATCTGACCTACACGTCTTTGTGTCACCTGACCTACACGTCTTTGAGTCACCTGACCTACATGTCTTTGTGTCATCTGACCTACACGTCTTTGTGTCACCTGACCTACGCGTCTTTGTGTCACCTGACCTACACGTCTTTGTGTCACATGACCAACAGGTCTTTGTGTCACCTGACCTACGCGTTTTTGAGTCACCTGACCTACACGTCTTCGAGTCACCTGACCTACATGTCTTTGAATCACCTGACCTACGCGTCTTTGAGTCACCTGACTTACACGTCTTTGAGTCACCTGACCTACATGTCTTTGTGTCACCTGACCAACAGGCCTTTGTGTCACCTGACCTATGCGTCTTTGAGTCACCTGACCTACATATCTGTGTCATCTGACCTACACGTCTTTGAATCACCTGACCTACACGTCTTTGAGTCACTTGACCTACGCGTCATTGAGTCACCTGACCTACGCGTCTTTGAGTCACCTGACCTACATGTCTTTGAGTCACCTGACCTACGCGTCATTGAGTCACCTGACATACGCGTCTTTGGACGAAACCGGAGCACCCAGAGGAAACCCACGCAGACACGGGGAGAACATGCAAACTCCACACAGAGGACGACCCGGGACGACCCCCACGGTTGGACTACCCCGGGGCTCGAACCCAGGACCTTCTTGTTGTGAGGCGACCGCGCTAACCACTACGCCCCCGTGCGGCCACGGTGATATGTAGACACGAGAAACAAATGCAAATAGTGGCGGCTGGTTTGGGTGCACGCAGGTCCCACAGTAACTACGATGACATCCTGATTTCGACAAGCCGTGTTGTCTTTCAGGAAGGCCACACGTTAACACACGAGGCTCATGGGCACTCAGGCAGTTTGTCTTTATGTGTCTGATTTTTGGTGGGTGAAATGGGATAACCCCTATATTGCTCTTTTCAATATGGTCACTGGAGTCAAAACACTCGGACAAGTTAGGACAAGTTCATTCAAGGCAAAGAGGAATTTAACACACACGGGATAACTGCAACACAAAGCAGGTATTTCCTTTCCTGTGTAGATTAAACAACAGAAGACAATAGTTGTGTTGATCATTCTGTTCTATTCTGCTCCTTGTGACCGAGGAGCTTCTGGCCTGTGCTGACACAAATCCAACAGTGGAGGGCAGCACAACTCCGGCACATTTAACACTGTACAAACTGCACAGCCGTCCTCTCTCGGCAGTAGCGCTGACATAAATCCACCCTTACAACACAACACCTACACAAAACACACACCAAGTACTGCCTCTCTCACCGTTTCCCCCGCTTTCACTCATGTGATCTTTGTGTACAGTGAGGAGAAACCATGTGGCATTTAACCTACCACTGGAACCAGTACGCATGTGTGACAGCAAACGGGTTACCCACCATACTGGTTCCATACTGCCATACTGGTTCTATACCATACTGGTTCCATACCGCCATACTGGTTCCACCACCTTCACCATGTACAGCTTATTAATGCAGCAGAGGAATCTGCTTTAACCACCACATGAAGATACCAGGACCAGCAGACTGTCTGTTCTGCACCCAGCATGCAGCCAGCATGCAAGCCGGCATGCAGCCGGGATGCAGCCGGGATGCAGCCAGCATGCAGCCGGGATGCAGCCGGGATGCACCGTCACCCTCCTGAAACGTCGCTCTGTGCACGTCACTGAGACCAATCCTTGACCTTAACTGTATCTGCTGCTTACATTCCTTCTGCAAAACTGCCAGATGGCTGCTGATGTGGTGTCCCAACGGCCCCAGTCTTGAAATGATAAAACATGGACAGTCCTTAAATGAAAAGTCACAGAAGGAAATAGAAGAAACACAGCTGCTATTGTGCAGCAACACCTACACCTTTTTTTTTAACTTTTAAACCATAAGCCTCCAGTTAAAATGTGTTTTTCCTCGTCTGTCTCTTCATCCCTAAACAAAAAGAAATTAAATTTTAAGGCTCATATCAGACGATGCCAGCTGTGTACCAGGAAGCATGTCAATGTTTACCAGTGCTACAAGCAGCAAATACGCATTACAAAGTGGTGTGTGTGTGTGTGTGTGTGTGTGTGTGTGTGTGTGTGTGTGTGTGGAGGGGGCTACTCTCTGGGGGTCTCCTGGGACCACAGCAGGCGTGTGAATGTGGGTCTGTGTGTGGTTTGTGTGTGAATGTCTGTGTTTGCTTCCAGAGATAAATGAAGGGCACTTCAATGAGGTAAAAAAAACAACAACCCTCAGACAATTGCTTCGATCAACCCTACCCACACCCACACCCACACCCACACCCACACCCACACACACACACACACACACACACACACACACACACACACACACACACACACACACCCTGTCACACTGCTGTGCTTGAGAGGATATTCCACATGCATCAATTTACCAACTCCACTTAACCTCTCAAAAACGGTATTTGGACGAGAAAACACAATGGGTCGCTGTCTCAGGATAGCCTGTCACACTGCTGGGCTTCGTATGTTGCTAGACAGGAACCAGTATGGTACCATGGAACCAGTATGGTACTATGGAACCAGTACAGTGGTATGGAAACAGTACAGTGGTATGGAAACAGTACAGTGGTATGGAACCAGTACAGTGGTATGGAAACAGTACAGTGGTATGGAACCATTATGGAAGTACGGTGGTATGGAACCAGTATGGCAGTATGGAACCAGCATGGTAATATTGAACCAGTACGGTGGTATGGAACCAGTACGGTGGTATGGAACCAGTATGGTGGTATGGAACCAGTATGGTGGTATGGAACCAGTATGGTAGTATGGAACCAGCATGGTAATATTGAACCAGTATGGTGGTATGGAACCAGTACAGTGGTATGGAACCAGTATGGTAGTATGGAACCAGTATGGTGGTATGGAACCGGTATGGTAGTATGGAACCAGTATGGTAGTATGGAACCAGTATGGTGGTATGGAACCAGTATGGTGGTATGGAACCAGCATGGTAATATTGAACCAGTATGGTGGTATGGAACCAGTATGGTAGTATGGAACCAGTATGGTAGTATGGAACCAGTATGGTAATACTGAACCAGTATGGTAATATGGAACCAGTATGGTAGTACGGAACCATTATGGTAGTATGGAACCAGTATGGTAATACTGAACCAGTATGGTAATATGGAACCAGTATGGTAGTACGGAACCAGTATGGTAATATTGAACCAGTATGGTAGTACGGAACCAGTATGGTAATATTGAACCAGTATGGTGATATGGAACCAGTATGGTGGCATGGAACCAGTATGGTGGTATGGAACCAGTATGGTAATATGGAACCAGTATGGTAATATGGAACCAGTATGGTGGTATGGAACCAGTATGGTAATATTGAACCAGTATGGTAATATGGAACCAGTATGGTAATATGGAACCAGTATGGTGGTATGGAACCAGTATGGTAAGGGGAAGACCTGTATCTCCTCTCATCCATGCAACATGGTGGCACTTGCTGTACATCTGTTTCTGCGTTACAGAGGAAATGAAAGAGGATAGGATAGGAGGAGAGAGGATAGGATAGGAGGAGAGAGGATAGGATAGGAGGAGAGAGGATAGGATAGGAGGAAAGAGGATAGGATAGGAGGAGAGAGGATAGGATAGGAGGAGAGAGGATAGGATAGGAGGAGAGAGGATAGGATAGGAGGAGAGAGAATAGGATAGGAGGAAAGAGGATAGAATAGGAGGAGAGAGGATAGGATAGGATAGGAGGAGAGAGGATAGGATAGGAGGAGAGAGGATATGATAGGAGGAGAGAGGATAGGATAGGAGGAGAGAGGATAGGATAGGAGGAAAGAGGATAGAATAGGAGGAGAGAGGATAGGATAGGAGGAGAGAGGATAGGATAGGAGGAGAGAGGATAGGATAGGAGGAGAGAGGATAGGATAGAAGGAAAGAGGATAGGATAGGAGGAGAGAGGATAGGATAGGAGGAGAGAGGATAGGATAGGAGGAGAGAGGATAGGATAGGAGGAGAGAGGATAGGATAGGAGGAAAGAGGATAGAATAGGAGGAGAGAGGATAGGATAGGAGGAGAGAGGATAGGATAGGAGGAGAGAGGATAGGATAGGAGGAGAGAGGATAGGATAGGAGGAAAGAGGATAGAATAGGAGGAGAGAGGATAGGATAGGAGGAGAGAGGATAGGATAGGAGGAGAGAGGATAGGATAGGAGGAGAGAGGATAGGATAGGAGGAAAGAGGATAGAATAGGAGGAGAGAGGATAGGATAGGAGGAGAGAGGATAGGATAGGAGGAGAGAGGATAGGATAGGAGGAGAGAGGATAGGATAGGAGGAGAGAGGATAGGATAGGAGGAGTGGATAGGATAGGAGGAGAGAGGATAGGATAGGAGGAAAGAGGATAGGAGGAAACGTGTTTGGAGCTTGGGAACACCTCCTATGTCATGTCAGCCTCAGATACAGAGGGAGGACCACTAAGTGGTTTGGATCTTCTGTAAACTGGACTGAGCTACATTGCACTTTCACTTGTAATACATTTGTGAGTGTACTGGTGGCTTCTTAGGTTCCAGCTTGCAGTCGTGACCTAACGAACCCTGTTATTCTGAGCCTTCTTCATCCGGGGAGGTCACCCAGGGAGGTCACCCAGGGAGGTCACCCAGGGGCGCCTGTCACTGTTTTGGGAGGATAACGTTGCAATCATCACATCCAGACGTCAGCACTGCTACAGGAGCTTAAAAAAATAACACACAAAACGCGATTGCCAGTGTTTGAGTGTTTCATCATCATCATCATCATCATCATCATCATCATCAGTGGTCACTCGGGGTCGAGTATGACCGTCCTCCCTCTAGGTTCCCTTGGGTCTTCAGGTGGGTGTAGAGGTCGATCCTGGAGCCGCATAATGGGAGGACAGCTTGTACGTGGAGCGGCTGATGTGCCTGCAGCCACCACACGGTCCTTGGCAGGGGGTGTCCAGAGTCCAACGGTATGGAGAACCAAGACGACTGGGCACCACCCACTGTTGCAGCCTTCATCCACCTTCACTGCTGTTGTGACCTGGAGACATCCTCCACCAATTCTGCTGTTGAGGGCTTTGTTGGCTCACGCTTCGTCTGGAACCTCCTCCTTGACCTGTCCGCCTTGGGGGACCCTACCAGGAGCCCAGCTCCGTACGGCATACGTAGCTGTTGGGATCAGTGGAGCACGCAAGCTTCTCCACCGTGGCAAGGTGGAGCTCCAGGAAAAGGTTTGAGTGCATATCTTATGTGTGAGCTTATACGGCACAGGATAGATCCAGATAAACAGCCATGCGCTGTGCACCTTATTGGACAAAGGATGGACATCTTCCTCTTCATCAACACAGTTTACAGAGAACAAACGGTGGCGTGTCGAAGCAGTGCGTCCAGGCTGTATTTTGGGGGGTTGCAGCCAGCGAAAGTGAAGACTGCAAGTTCCTCAACAGAGGAAAACCACTTACAGGCTAATGACGTAGCTGCTCTGCTTTCTCTTTTCTGCTCTCCATTCTTTTTTTTCTCACGTCCACCAAGGTAAACCGGTGGTCTCTGCTCGGAAAGAGGTAGGCAGACTGACATAACGCTACGTCAACGTAGAAGAAGAGGGAGAAGAAGAAGGAGAAGAAGGAGAAGAAGAAGAAGAGAGAAGAAGAAGAAGAAGAAGAAGAAGAAGAAGAAGAAGAAGAAGAAGAAGAAGAAGAAGAAGAAGGAGAAGGAGAAGAAGAAGAAGAAGAAGAAGAAGAAGAAGGAGAAGAAGAAGAAGGAGAAGAAGAAGAAGAAGAAGAAGAAGAAGAAGAAGAAGAAGAAGAAGAAGAAGGAGAAGAAGGAGAAGAAGAAGAAGAAGAAGAAGGAGAAGAAGAAGAAGAAGAAGAAGAAGAAGAAGAAGGAGAAGAAGAAGAAGAAGAAGAAGAAGGAGAAGAAGAAGAAGAAGAAGAAGAAGAAGAAGGAGAAGAAGAAGAAGAAGAAGAAGAAGAAGGAGGAGAAAAAGAAGAAGAAGAAGAAGAAGGAGAAGAAGAAGGAGGAGAAGAAGAAGAAGAAAGCCTCTATAATTGTTGTCACTGTACAGCTGACAGTGAGTGTGTCTCTGCATGTAACCGTCCTACTGTACAGCAGCAGTGGGCAGCTGCAGCGCCCGGGGACCAACTCCAGTTCTTCTTTCCACTGCCTTGCTCAGGGGCACAGACAGCAGTATTAACCCTAACATGCATGTATTTTTGATGGTGGGAGGAAACCCACGCAGACACGCGGAGAACATGCAAACTCCACACAGAAGAGGACCTGCGATGGCCTGGGATTCGAACCCAGGACCTTCTTGTTGTAAGGAACAGGGCTGACCACTGGGCCACCGTGCCGCCTAGAGAAAATGTAGTAGGTAGGGAGTGCCATCTATTGTCTTTCCTGTCTAGCCTATCAATCCTATCAGTCCTATCAATCCTATCAGTCCTATCAAACCTATCAATCATATCAATCATAGCAGTCCTATCAATCCTATCAGTCCTATCAATCCTATCAAACCTATCAGACCTATCAATCCTATCAGTCCTATCAATCCTATCAGTCCTATCAAACCTATCAATCATATCAATCATAGCAGTCCTATCAATCCTATCAGTCCTATCAATCCTATCAGTCCTATCAAACCTATCAATCATATCAATCATAGCAGTCCTATCAATCCTATCAGTCCTATCAAACCTATCTATCCTATCAAACCTATCAATCATATCAACCCTATCAATCCTATCTATCCTATCAAACCTATCAGACCTATCAATCATATCAATCCTATCAGGCCTATCAGTCCTATCAAACCTATCAGTCCTATCAATCATATCAGTCCTATCAATCCTATCTATCCTATCAAACCTATCAATCATATCAATCATATCAATCCTATCAAACCCAGCAGACCTATCAATCATATCAATCCTATCAGTCCTATCAATCCTATCAGGCCTATCAGTCCTATCAATCCTATCAATCATATCAATCATATCAGTCCTATCAAACCTATCTATCCTATCAAACCTATCAGTCCTATCAAACCTATCAATCATATCA